>NW_015177010.1:743337-757800 GCF_001447785.1 Gekko japonicus
TTTGAAGCAGATCTATACTTGCCATAAAAGAAGCTGCCCATTCTAAAATGGAAAGTAAATGTATAGTTTTGATGCAGTGTGAGTCAGCTAGATACATGCCGCCTTTAGGAGTAGCCAGTGCCTTTTAATAGAAAGGTAAAATAAGGCAAAGGGTTATTGTTCTTGATTGTACCACTCTCAGCTTTGTTCTGGATCTTCCACACAGTTGTTGTAAATAAACAGTTTCTTCCTAAGCACAGAAATGTCTCAGTTTTTGGCTCCTGTTCCCACAACGCATTAATAATACCCATGGATATTATTTTCAACATATTTTAGGCATTTGTATCTATTATTGGAAGTGCAGCTAACTTTACTCCCAGATTTAAGAGACTAAATTAATCTTGCACATCTGCATTTGATACAAAGGGTGCGTTCAGACGCGGCCTTTCTGCCGGCATAAACTGCACCGGTTGGAACCGGTGCAGTTTATGCCGGCAGAAACACGATCAGACTCACCCTCCATCTTGCGAATGCCTCCGTTGGACGCCCGCTCACACGCTGCGGGCGTCGGCGTTTGGTTTTTTTTTTTAAAGCAGTTTGAGCATGCCCATAGGCAGCCATTCGGAGAATGGCGATTTTTGTGCATGCTCAACCCCCCCCTTACATTTAAACTTTAAAGGTAAGCACTTACCTTTAAAGTTTAAACCCCAACCTGGCCTCCCTGTAGTCCTGGACTCCTCCGGGACGGTAAAGTAAGGGCTTTTTTTAATATAAACAAACGCTCAGGGCGAAGGTTCGCCTGAGCGCATATTGCTTAGTTTTTTTAAAAAAAAATGGCGGGGGAAAGCCTCAGGCTTCCGATGGAAGTGGCTAGGCAACGGTGGAGAGCGATCAGACGCCGGTTTGTATCGGAAGCCACCGTTGTACTCTGTTTACCACCACTTCGGACCTAGTGGCAGAGTACAACGGTGTAAAATAATTTACAACGGTTAGGGACGGGAGGCAGATGTTCGCCGTGTGAACACCCGTAAGTACACCGGTTGGAACCGGCACCCTAACCGTTGTAAATCCCCCGTCTGAACGCACCCAAAGGGTACAGCAATCCCTTTTTGGGCTCTAGTGATCCACAGCACTTATTTCCACTTCCAGTACTTCCAACCAGGCTCTGTTCTCAGCCCAGTGGTCACCCCAAATATTGTCATCCTTAATATGACCACAGTCAGGTCCAAAGAAACCTGAGTAGAGACCAGAAGTCTTCAATGCAGCCAGTGCAATAATCTAATTACCCCAACATTGTTCATCTCTCAACCCTTAGACTTTAGGTATTGAAACCAAAGTAAAAGTGATGAGATGCTTAAAACCCAGGTGGATTCAAGCCTTTTGCTAGAAATGAAATGAAACATATAATAATTATATTTTGGAGAAGATGGGGGTAATTTTGGAAGGGATGGGACATCACAGGGGTTTGAGTGGCTACCCATGAGAATTTATAATCAAGAAATATCTATCCTATGGGGGGGAAGTGAATCTGGAATAATGTACATTTCCTAGCACTGTGCATGCTCTATAAAAGGTAAGGAAGCTAGAAGTATATCTGTGAGTGTTTTACATTCATTTTCATGCAGGGTGTATAGATAACACAGATGCATTTTTTTAAGCACAAAACAAATGAGACATGGGTATCCTGATCCAATATATATGTTCATGTGACTAATGTCAAGTGGATTGCGTTTAAAGGGACAGAAGAGACACTGAGTACTCTATTTAACTTTAATACTGGCATTAAATGTAATGCACATACAGATTGTAAGCACACTAAGGGCGAAACTAGACAATACCGAACCTTCAAAGTCCATCATGAGGATGTGTTGCTATTCTACAGCCTGGATTTCTACTTTTTGAAATGCCACAGGGACAGCAGTGGGGGGGGGCTCTCCTCAAGCCGCAGTCCCCAGCAGGATCAAGCCACCATAGCATTTTACAAACTAAAAACCCAGGTTCAAAAATGGTGTCCCATCCCTGTGACAGACTTGGAGATGTGGTATCATCTAGTTTGGGCCTAACAGTGTACTCCTAATGGGAGTGAACCCTATTAAGTAGACTTCAGCAGGATTCTTAGTAAACCCGTTTAGGATTGCTCTCTAAAATAACCAGATTGCCAAACCTTTGTCTTTGTGGAGTATGCTGGTTAATTTAGTTAGCTCCACAAGGGATTTTCCATTAAAAAAAAAAATCAAAAACAGTTTAGGACATGCCGTACAGCCAGCATGTAACACGTGACAGTTGAACAGCAGCACCAACTCTTCCTGGGACATTTTCCACAATAACATTTGCAATTTAATATAATACAAGCCGCTGCGACTAAATCCAAATATTGGAAAGCACTAAATGAAAACACAGATGCTCAGTTCATAGATGGTATTATCTACTTTGCTGTCAATTTTAAGGACCTGTAAAATATTTCAAGCTGAAAGTTTAATATTCCTAGGCCCCGGTCACACGTAAGGTTTTGGGCCGGTAGAAGGACGGTTCGGGGACACAGCAAACGGGCGCGATCCCACCACAACATCTGGGAAGCGTTGTGCTTCTGTCCCCGAACCGGCCCTTCCCCGCAAAACAACGCACCAACAAAGAACCACCTACCTAGGTGGTGCATCGCGAAGGGGCGCATCAATCCCGGCCGTGGGATCGCATCCCCGGCTCCTAGCCGAACTGCGCATGCTCAGACATGCGCAGTTCGGCAGCCTCCCCGTCCGGACTGTGTTTTCTCCCCAGCATCTGATCGTGCCGGGGAGCAACAGCACTGCGGCTCAGGGGATCCGTGGGATCCCACCGCGGCGTCTCTATTTTAGTGCGGCTCTGATTTGCCGCACTCTGCCGGGGTTTTTCTCTGCTGTGTGGCAGGGGCCCTACATGTTTTCTTAAAACTACAAGGCGAGTTCAAATGGTAAACTTTTATTCCATCCAATACAACTAGGATTTCCAGTTTGGAGTGGGGAAATACCTAGAGATTTTGGGGGGTGGAGCATGGGGAGGTCAGGATTTAGGGAGGTGAGGGATGTCAGTGGGCTACAATGCCATAGAGTCCATCCTCCAAAGCAGCCATTTTCTCCAGGGGAACTGATCTCTGTCGTCTGTAGATCTGTCATAGTAACAGGAGTAGCCCCACCTGGAGGTTGGCAACCCTAAATACAACCTTATGAGCTATTCAGAGCTTATAAATTAGAAGAAGAAGGAGAAGTGTTGGATTTATATCCCGCCCTTCACTTAGGGTTGCCAAATCCAAAAAGCCTGTCGTCGGGGGAGCGTCCCGCTTCTCCGGGAGTTGGTCTGTGACGTGCGCGCGCGCGCGCAAAGCGCGTGTGCGCCGCGGAGCGTCACCGGAAGTGACGTCGCACGCTGGGGCGGGGCCACGCCATTTGAGGGGAAAACTCTTTGTTTTCCCCTCAAATGGCGTGGCCCCGCCCCAGCGTGTGACGTCACTTCCGGTGACACGCACGCCGGGGAGGGGTTTCCCCCGGGCCCCGATTCCCCGGCGTCGGGAAACGGAGCCTCCGGGGCGGGGTATTTCCGCCCTACCGGGGGAGTTGGCAGCCCTACCTTCACTTGGAGTCTCAGAGTGACTTACAATCTCCTTCCCTTCCTCTCCCCACAACAGACATCCTGTGAAGTAGGTGGGGCAGAAAGAGCTCTGAGAGAACTGCTCTTGAGAGAACAGCTCTGAGAAAACTGTGACTGACCCAAGCTCACCCAGTTGGCTTCATGTGGAAAAGTGAGGAATCAAACCTGGTTCTCCAGATTAGAGTCCGCTGTTCTTAACCACTACACCAAACTGGCTCTCACTAATTAAGACCTGGGAACTTTGAATATGCTAGGAAATGAAGTTTTCTGTACAGCAGGGGATGCTCCACAGAGCAAAGACTTGTGGGAATCTTATATGGAAAATGATAGTTAAATGTGTAGTTTATAATATGTGTGCGTATGTATGTGTGAGGGGAAAAGTAACAGATAAGAGGTAAGCCTTTCTGATGTTGCTTAATTGTGACAGTGCACCACTAATGTGGATTTGTAGCAAATTTTAGTTAAAACTCAGCTACATAACTATGTATATACATCTCTCAAAGGAGTACCAGCTGTTCCACTTACAAGACATAGCACCAGCTGTGTTACTAAAATGATGAATCCATTCTGGATAAAGCACACAGAAACCTTCACTCCTATGAAACAGTGGCTATATCTAATGCTTTCATGTTGTATGGTGTCTCCTGGCTGGAGTTAACGACATCAGCAGTGGTATTATTGGTATTAAAAATGATCAGGTACATATGTATTCCAACAGCTTGTTGTTGTTTTAATGGGTCTGTGCGCTTTTTAAACTTCTTACTGGCTCCCCCCGCCCTTTAGTTTTTCATCCCCATCGTTCATACTGCACCTTAAAGGTTAAAAAAAAATTAAGTATTTTTTGTCATAAACACGGTACTTTCACATAAGGTTGATCAACATTCAGCACCCTCTCCACAGAAGAAACAGAAGTAAATAATAGAGGCTGAAAATGAAAAGGTGAGGCAGAGAATAGAGTTGGCAGAGATAGCCTCTCAAAACAATTAAGGCTTGAAGGGAAAAGACAAAAGACAGCACAATGGAAGGATGTGTGGAGGATTATTTTTTTTTTGCCCACGGGCTATAGACACACACACACACACACACAGAGGGAGAAAAGCACAGAGTGCATTTAGTGCCTACTAAAACTGCCTTCTCAAGGAAACATTCACAGGAAAAGAATCGTGTACCACAGTTTGGGCAGCAGTGAGGGTCTTTGTGAATACAGTTCTTTCATAAAAGGAAAACAAAGGACCACTTGGAAAAAGAAACACATTAAAAATTAGCAGGTAGAGACACTGTCCTTCACAGGTCTTTAACAGAACCTCTAGCAATCGTTTCAGAAGTGTACCAAGATAGCAGCACATTTTAGAAAGAAAATACACACACACTCATCCTTTGATATACCAACTGACACAACTGGAACTACATAAAAGGAAATGGTTTCAGGTATAAAGCAGCCAGACGCATCTTTTCATTTCAAGATAATTGCAAACAGGCTGCGAGGCAATGGGGAGGGAATGGTACATACTAGGCTTTCCCCCCAGGAAGGGACTTTACTCATGGGGCATTCAGAGAGACTAGGCACCAGTAATGCACTGCCCAGTTTTATATTATTCATGAATGCGCTATCAAATTGCTAAGTACGTGGGGAACAATCCAGGACCAAAACTGAATGCAACAGATCACAGGTGAATATTGAATGAGGAAAAGGGATGGGCACAAACCAGTTCATGAGCCAAAATTTAGCACAAACTTGGTCCGGTCCGTAGCCCCCTGAACATTTACCAGACTTTTGCCCGGTTCAGTTTGGCTGTTCAAGCCAATTCAGAGCCAGTTTGGTGTAGTGGTTAAGTGCGCGGACTCTAATCTGGGAGAACCAGGTTTTATTCCCCACTCCTCCACTTGCACCTGGCTGGATGACCTTGGGCAAGCCGTAGTTCTGATAAGAGCTGTTCTTGAAAAAGAGCAGTTTCTGTCAAGAGCTCTCTCAGCCCCACCTACCTCACAGGGTGTCTGTTGTGGGGAGGGGAAGGGAAAGGAGTTTGTAAGCCACTCTGAGACACATTTGGGTAGTGAAGGGTGGGGTATAAATCCAATCTCTTCTTCTTCTTCTAACAGCGGATGGGTGCTGCCAGCCATTTCAGCTTAACTGTGGATGGGTCCACTCGCCCCATTGCCAGCCATTTAAACCTAACAGTGGGGTGGGTCTACCCATCAGCTGTTAGGTTTAAATGGCTGCTAGCCATTTAATGGATGGGTTAAATGGCTGCCATTTAAGGGGGTCCAAACTGGCCAGTTCAGGCATTTTTTGCTCAGTTTGGTTCGGGGTTCAGTTTCTCGATTCGTACCTATCGATTCGTACCCATCCCCAATGAAGAATGCTAAAGGGACTTAGGGTGATTTATTTATTATCTATTTATTATCTTCGGCTTATAGCCCTCCCTCCCCTGTACAACAGGAGTCAGAGCAGGTAACAACAGGTAACAACAACAATATTAAAACAATAAATTAATTAATCATTAAAGCCCAATTTACAGCAACAGTTTATAACCAATTTAAATCTAATCAGTCAGATGGCAGTGCATTGTTTGACACAACTTGGTGTGGCTTCTCTCAAAGGAGATTATAATTCAAGTGTGTCTGTGGATGTTAAGATGATGCTATAACAGATGGACAGCCAAAAACAGAGCAACAAGGCAGGGGCAGGCCAAGACAGATGGAATTGCTGCCACCTCAACCATAGGCCTGGTGGAACATCTCTATTTTGCAGGCGCTGTGGCACTGCATTAGGTCCACAGGGCCTGGATCTCACTAGGGAGGGCATTCCATCAGGCCGGCACCAGAGCTGAGAAGGCTTTAGCTCTGGTTGAGGCTAAGCGGATCTCTTTCAGGCTGGGAATCACCAGAAGATTTTCATCCACCCCCTCTTTGGGGGACATACCAGGAGAGATGGTCCCGTAGATTTACACATTTACACATTATGTTTTAAATTGGCTATGTCTTTGACGCCTGCTCTGTCTTCCAGTCTGACATGAGCTGTGGGTTTTCTACAATTTCCACACAAGCAGGGCCCAATTCAGGTCATGACCATGGTATGTAGGGGAAAGGGGTTTTAGCTTTCACATCATTTCCACAACGTGAAATGATCCCATTCGCCATTGCTATTGTGTTGCTATTTGCCCCAATGGGGAAACCCACAAGTAACTGAGGGGAATGAGCCACTCACAACTGACTGAAAGACAGAGTGAGGACCTCAAATGCAAACTGCCTTGACTGTAACGTGTGAAGTGGCCTTCATTTGTAGAATGTAAATTACATTTTATTAGTAGGCGTGTGGTCATTCCCACACTGACTTTAAAAACAGTTCCATCAGATTGAATGGATGTGTCAAAAGCTCTGATCAGTTAAAATATTCAAACCAAAACAGAAAGGAAAAAATCCGAACTCAAGGTTGGCTGAGAGAAAAAATATGTTGAGAAATAAATTAAACGAAATATATGTATTTCTTATAAAGTACATTACATTACAAAGCTCTTCCACCAGGCCTTTGATTAGGAGCCGCTACCAACAACATTGAACTGGGATAAGGCCCTTCTTGACAACAGCAACTGCCTGCGACGTCAACAGGGACATCCTCCGGCCATACTTTTTGCTTTATTTGTTACATCGTGGCCTATAACTACCACCACTAGCACTTTAACTGTATTTATTTGTGACTTGCTATTTGTAACATGTATGAATTTTAAGGCGTTTTGTATCTATTGAATTGTTGTTTTACTGCATTTTAACTTTTAATGTAAGCTGCCCTGAGCCCGCTTCAGCTGGAAGGGCGGGATACAAACTGAATTAAATAAATAAATACAATAAATAAATTAAAACTATACTTGAAAAACATTGGCCCAATCCCCCCTTGAAGTGGTGAATATTTGAACTAAGAAGTTCTGAATCTATATAACCGGATACATTTTGATATTTCTAGGTTAAAAGCCTTAAAACAATGAAACAGGACCAATAATTCAATATATCCAGACTGATAACGTTGACCCACATTAAAACAGGACCAAATGCATTCCAGCTCCAAGGCTTCCTCAGTGGTCAGTTTTTTGTTTATACATGCACACTGTAAGATATAAACATGTGTTAGTGCCAAGGCACATTAATTATAAGGCATTCCAGATATCCAGTGCGACTGACAGTTTAAGGATGATACATATATTCACACGCTCTGAGAGTTATGATAGTCATAGTCAGAAAGAACGATTAAACCTACATTCTTGGATGTGTGTGCTTAAAAGTTTAAGATAGCCCTCATACAACCCAATTCTTTTGCCACACAGGATATCTGGAATGCCTTATCATCAACCTACCTTGGCACTTAGGTACTCAACTCAATTAAAATATTCTCCGCAAAAGGGGATGGCAGAACCTTTAGAAAAAGGGTAAATCTGTGGAGTAATCCCTATTCTATTGAATACACGCAGAAGACCCACAAAGACTTGTAGGGGCATTCCATTTTCCTCAACCCTGATTATTTCTTTTTTCCGTTCCCAGAAAACCCCGTGTTCTCCCTTTTCCTCCTTTCTACTGTGCTTCCCACTCACCAGCCAATCTACCCTTACTTGCCCCCCCGTCCTCAGCTTTCCCTCCTACCCTTCCCCCGGCAGCCTCTCCCCAGGGAAAGTCTAGTTCAGGGGTGGCCAAACTTGCTTAACGTAAGAGCCACATAGAATAAACATCAGATGTTGGAGAGCTGCAAGACATGAACAAATATTACACACATTTTAAATTGAAAAATAGGCAAATTTGCTTTTTTATTAACATTAAATAAGAAATAAATAGAAACAAAAGGGGTAAAACAGATATTGATAATATTTATTTGTCCATGGCATTTATTTGTTTGCTAATATTTATTTGTCTAAGAGAGGCGGGGGGAGTGGGGGAGGGAGGGAGGTGGAAAGAAAGAATGAAAGAGGTGGAAAGAAAGAAAGCAAACAGATGGGGGAGGGAGGGAGAGGTGGAAAGAAAGCAGCTTTAACTTTAAATACATCCTCCAAGCCCCCGCCCCCATGCCAGCTGGTTTGGCTTAGGGAAGGGATTTAAAGAGACAAATGCCTTCTCCAAGCCAGGGGTGGGGGCTTTGAGAATGCATTTAAAGTTAATGTTGCTTTCTTTCTCTGCTCCCCCAACCTCAAGCCTACCCAGGGAGGGAAACATTGGCTGGGGAAGGGAAGACCGATCAGGGAAGTATACCTCCCCTTCGCTTCCGCAGCCACCCTGTTGGGAGCCGCATAATATGTGTGAAAGAGCCGCATGTGGCTCCCGAGCCGCAGTTTGGCCACCCCTGGTCTAGTCTAATAGCTCAGTGCAGCCCAGCCAGTGCACTTTGAGAAGCTGTATGATGCCACCCAGGTTGGGCTCAGTTTAAGGCTGCCAACTCCAGTTTGAGAAATCCCTGAAGATGTGGGTAAGTGCAAGGTGATGCACAGTGGAACAAAAATTCCTAACTTTAAATATAGGCTGATGGGGTCTGAATTTCACAAGACTAGCCATAGCAACTAAGAGGAACAGATAGAGTTAGGGCTTTTTTTTCTGGGGGAACGCGCTATAACAGAGTTCCGGAACCTCTTTAACAAATTCTTTTTAAAATGTTTTAAAGTTCATGAGTTTTCAGTATACCGGCTGAAAACTTTATTTCCCTCTTGAGAATTCTGGCACCTCTTTTCTTTTTCTTTTTTTTAAAAAGCCCTGGCTAGAGTAAACCTTTAGGAAGCAGATCTCTGGTCTGATCTAGCATGGCTCTTCTTATACTGTTATTTGGTATGGGGTAATTAATTTTTCTTAATTGTAACAAAGTTCTCTCTCTCTCATAATATAAGGCTGAGGGGGGATGAAGTTGATGGGTAATAGATGTAAGATAGTTATAATTTCCTATAAAGTGAATCTGTAGGTGAGGAGCAGGGAATTTTTTTAATCATAGGATGTGTTTCCAGTTGCTTCTACTTAAGAAAGGATAAGCAAGGGGGACCCCACCAGTGCCTTGATCTAGTTCTGATCACAACACATTAGTCAATTTACCCTCTGCAAGTTAACAATCCCTATTCAAGCACCACCATCTTAAAACCAGTTTAGCTTTATTTTATTTATTTATTTTTGCAATAGGACTGAAGAAAGAAAAACTCAACATGCCCCCATGAGAAAGGACCAATTCTGTTCTTAAGGAAAATACTAGCAATACATCATGCTCCAGAAATAAGGACTCGCAACAGGGAATACCACTAGTAGCCCCTTGGTGGAATTAAAAAGGCAGAAGATAATTTTTCAAAGCATAAATGGAAGCCTCTTTAATGAATTGCTTTTGTGAGCCAACGCAAGAGCTGGAACAGAAAAATAATTTCACATTACATAATTCAGTGCAGTGGAAATATCTGGCCCTCTATAATATTCCTAGCACTTGAGATCTCTGGTATTAAACATCCAAGCACATCTGATTAGGCAGCAGAAGGAATCTCTGTTCTTTCCAAAGACAACCACAGGTTCCTGGAAAGAATACAGAAAGCTTACCCTGGCCTTTACCACATTACCACAGTTCCTAAAGTGGCTTTCCAGTGAAAGAGAATTTCTCAGGATTTAAAGAAGAACAGACTTTCCTCTGGTTTTAATATGATCTCAGTTCACTGCTTCATTAATATTAACTAATCAAGAAATAATACACATAGTGGAATACCTGCATTCAAAAGTGGGTTAACTACTTACAAAGTTTAAAAACTAGTCTGATCAATTATTTTTAATTGCCCAGAGTACCTCAAAAGCATGCAAATGTCAGAGAACTCGACTTTCCAAAAAGTCTTGGAAAAGGGATAACCAAAAACCAGAATATATGCACACAATACACATTTAGTCAGCACGGCCTTCTGACTGCATCCTCACAACTCACATCAGAGCTACTGAGTTAATGAGTTACAACCCAAAAGATGTTTTATAGATCATGAATAGTGTCAAGGAAGTTGGAAGTGATCCAGTTAGTTTATTTCTTCATTGTTCCTTCCCCGTGTGACTGAAGGAAAAAGTTTCTAAAGAGACTGGGAAAGGTGGGACAGGGGAGATTCCCAAAAGACAATTGCTTATTGTAAAATAATTTCTCATACTAGGCCATTTTCTTTCAAGCTCTCCCTACAAAGTTTTCTGTAGCCCTTAACTGTCCTCAAAAGCTTGCCTCAAAGAATACAGCACTATCATCAAGAATTCTCTCTCTTCTTGGCCCAAATTCTCAATATGTTTCACTGTTTCCTCTGAATGGTGACATGGGTTACCAGTGAAGTCAGCATGGCTGTTACATAATACGCTCTGCAGCTTGTTCATTACATACGGCAGTATATTCATTCCCCCATTCCCCAAATTACAGACGCCGAAGCCCATTAAATTTGCAAAAAAACACATTTAAAACCAAACCTGTTAAGCTATGAATGGAACCTCTAATTTTCCTTTCCAAAACACAGAGCAGCCAAAAGACGAAGAGAGCATGGCTGGGGGAGGGAGAGATCTCCAAAATACACATCTGGAACTAATCTGAGACATGTAGCCACTGGGTGTCACTTCTGATATATTCTGGGTCAGCCACAGAACACTTCATGGCAGGAAAAATGTATCCCAACAAGAGAAGCATCATAACCAAAACAGACTGAGTGGAGAGGTCTCCAGTACCCAGTCTGTACTTAATAATCGATCAGAAAATGCTGTTTATAGAACAGATCTTACCTTTCTGTCTGTAGTGTGACTTTGGAAGGCTCCACATTTGGGTTCTCCCATTCCATCTGGGGGCAGTGCATAAAATAACAAAGCGTGTACAATGCCTCCGGTTCCCAGTATAGTGATCCCGGCTTGTGATGCATGGGAGTGCTGTTGCTATGCTGCTTTGCACAGAGTGGCTGAAGGTGATGCATTGCTCGAGCCACCAAGTCACCTGGAAGAAGAGAGTTAGGGTCACTGTGGGGTCTTGTGAGCAAAAATGCTACTTTGTTTAATTTGTATCCCGTCCTCCCTGAAAGATATGTTAAAACAAAAGATTTGAGTAAAACCACAACATATGAAACCAAAGGTGCTTGTAAAGATAAATACTGTGTTTTACCTTACTCCTTATCTCAGGGGTACAAAGTATTTACCCCCTGCAAGTGTAACCAATGTTGAATCCCAACTTGTCATTATTATTATATTAATATTATTCTTAATAAAAAATTGTTATTAAAAAAAACCACAACATAGATACTAATAATGATGGCAGCATTCTCTCAGCATCGAAATAGTCAACTGCCACCATAGTCTGGGTTCTTGCCAGGCTGTTGGTTATTACGTTGGTACTGATATTGGGGCCAGGGCCACGGTATTAAAAGGCGGCACCCTAAAGTAATTTGGCTACTGCATAAATTAGTTTGCTCTGAAGCCATCCTTCCTGAGCTAAGGCAAAAATGTGTGAGGAAGAAACTAAAAAACTGTGAGCTAGCTCACACTAACTCAGCTTAGAGGGGACACTGCTCACTGATAGGTCTACTATTGTCTCACAGCCTCAAACTCTGAAACTTCTTTTGCAATCATGAATCATACAAACTATGTTCACACAAACAAGAGCAAGCAACATGAGGTTGTTCTGTCCCGTTTATTCAGAAGAGCAGAACTTACTTCTGTACTTTTCACCCCATGATGAGGTTTATAAAGGAAGCCACAGGAAAGTACTGTGTCAGGGAATGAGAACACCCCCACTGCCAGAGCTACATCCCCTGGACCTACCCAGGAGTTGCAGTGCGCTCACAGGCCAATAACAAGGAGGATTTCTACAACAGCAGCAACACAGTATGAGCCCTTCAAGGGCCCAGTTCAGTCACTGCCAACAGCTTTCAGCAGTTTAGTCTAGCCAGAGCCATGGGAGGGGAAAAGAGGAATAGCTGCTTGCCAACTGACTGCCTTCTCTTGGCATTCCTTTTAAAATAGCATGTCCAAGATGGTGGAGGTCTATGTGATACAGAGAACCACTACCAACATCAAAAATAATGAAGTATATTTATTAAAAAGGAGATGTCCACAAACATACTTTTAGCATAGTCCCAGACTGAACAAGGGATTCAAAAGAAATGGGTAAAATGCAATTCCTCTGTCCCTCTCTCTATACATGCCCTATCAGATGTTAAAATATAGGACAGGCTCCTTTTGCTTAGGAAGTCACAGATCTCTACAGAGTTTCAACTACCTTGAAGTTTCCTTCAGCTCCTCAATAGCTGCCTCCTCCAGACCTCAGTTAAGAGTTCTGCCTACTCTGATGGACTCAGCACCCAAAAGAGCTTCCTCCTCACTCCCCTGAGTTTTATCACCTCTCTTTTCTCCAACCACTGACCAGGTCAGGTCAGAGAAGCTTTTCTTGAAGTCTCCAGAATTTTCCTTCCTGAAGTCTGTCTAGTATTTAATTCATTCAAAACTCTGTTTCCTGCTTGGAAAGTGGGGGGAGTTTGACCCACCCCTTATCTCTCCTGCTAGATCTATTAGCGTTTGCATGAAGGTGGGCTGAGGTAAGTTTGGAAAGCAACTGAACTGACTTCCTCCTCTTCCTGCCTGCTCTCTGCCCAGAGAGAGAGAGAGAAAAACTTTTAAAAACTCAAAGTGAAGAGTTTGTTCATTTCAAACCTCCAAAAGAAAATACATTTCTTCACACAGCCATCAAAAAACTTTTGAATGTTTTTGTAATGCTTGTCTAAAGCATACAAGTTAGAAGGATGACAGAATAAAATTTCCAGTAAAACGGGGCTGGGCTTTAGCAACCTATATCACTCTCTGCCCCTTTTCATGATAAAGCAGACTAAATTATGTAAAACAGAACTAATGCAAACTAAATTGTTAAGTCCGGTGCTTAACAAAATAGTCAGAGAGTGATTTCAGCAAAACTCAGGTTTATTTCAGCTCGACGATCACTTCTCTAACACGGTACAACTTCTGATAGTCCGAACAGCTTTTCCATTGCAGCTGCTCGGTATTTAAACATTCCCGGCTAATGTAGCCACTCCTACTATACAGATATCAACCTATCAGGTTGAGCGAATAAGGACCAATCAGAATCTTTCCCGCTCATATACATTTGAACCTGATTGGTCGCATTAGTCTTGGACTTCAATCCCTGTTCAAGACGAAGCTTAACACTGCTTCCTTATGAGATGTTTCACATTACATCTTAACGCATGGCAGCTTCTGAATACATTACAAATCCCTCCCCCCTAAGCAAATACAGTCATGAACAATCATAATCGCTTAGGTAGGTAGGTGCACGGCGATTTCTCTGAGACCTCCTCGGTGGACTAGGCTCAGGGCATATTTCTGTCAGTGGCACTCCATTCGACTCTGGGACCGCAGAGTCAGGAACACTTCCATCCAATTCTACTGGTTCGAGAGTAGGGGTCTGCCCTGCCTCAGGAACAGCACTGATGCCCTCAGGCCCATCAGTACTCACCTCCTGTGGAGGTCTGGGAAGGTCCTCGGGGTTTAGGGACTCAGCTGGCAACGCGTTGGGACGGTCAGTTGCCCACCGCTGCCTCAACTGGTCTATGTGCCTACGCCACTTGCGACCATCAGCAAGACGTACCACATACATACGAGACCCTACTACATCCACAATAGTGGCAGGTAGCCACGAATGACCACTGGCATAGTTACGAGCATACACTTGCTCACCTTTTTCGTATAGCGGTGGCACTGTCAGTTGCCCACCGCTGCCTCAACTGGTCTATGTGCCTACGCCACTTGCGACCATCAGCAAGACGTACCACATACATACGAGACCCTACTACATCCACAATAGTGGCAGGTAGCCACGAATGACCACTGGCATAATTTCTGGCATACACT
>NW_015177010.1:758046-758278 GCF_001447785.1 Gekko japonicus
GACGGACCCGGAAGTGGTTGAGTGCATGTGCGCAACCTCTAGCCATTTCGTATACGCATCAACAATTACTAGAAACATTTGCCCCTGTACTGGCCCCGCAAAATCGAGGTGGAGCCTCGACCAGGGTTTTCCCGCCGACTCCCATCTCTGCGGAGTAGCGGTTGGCGGTTCAGGCCTAGCCTGCTGACATGGCTCACACACCCGAACCCAATCCTTGATTTCGGCATCGAGC
>NW_015177010.1:761075-774261 GCF_001447785.1 Gekko japonicus
GCAGTTGTCCGTCGTGGGTTGGGACTAGCGGGGCTGCCTACCCGCTCTTTGATCCCATCCTCGTCGCCAATTGTTAAGTCCGGTGCTTAACAAAATAATCAGAGAGTGATTTCAGCAAAACTCAGGTTTATTTCAGCTCGACGATCACTTCTCTAATACAGTACAACTTCTGATAGCCCGAACAGCTTTTCCATTGCAGCTGCTCGGTATTTAAACATTCCGGGCTAATGTAGCCACGCCTACTATACAGTTATCAACCTATCAGGTTGAGCGAATAAGGACCAATCAGAATCTTTCCCGCTTATATACATTTGAACCTGATTGGTCGCATTAGTCTTGGACTTCAATCCCTGTTCAAGACGAAGCTTAACATTGCTTCCTTATGAGATGTTTCACATTACATCTTAACGTATTCATGGCAGCTTCTGAATACATTACATAAATATTAATCTGAACAAAGTTTGAGTCCAGTGGCACCTTTAAGACTAACATAGTTTGATTTTGGGTATAAGCTTCCGTGTGCATGCACACTTCTTTATATATAAACCTATAAGAAAAATTATGCAAATCTGCCCAAACAGCATAATTTACACAGGATCCAGGATTTTTTGGCACAGGGTTTGAACTGCATAGGTGCAGAATTTTGCTTCTGAACATGTGGCATTACACAAATATGTCAACAAATGCGCATTCCTGTTTTAGGAAGTGTGGTCTCCTACACACTGCGTGCATATCTTAAAGGCATCCTTGCCAACCGAAACGGCTGTTCCTCTTTTCTTAATAGGAAATAGTGACATCACACATGGAGCATATGTTATACTCAAATCAAAAGCCACAGTTTCTGAATCCGATGACTTTCCTTTGGCAGAAGGAGCCAGACACATTCCAACATGTTGCTCCTGGCAAGCAATTCATTCCAGCACACAGTATTTGTTTTCCTTGTGACTGAAAGCATATGGCCAAATTCCACCTCTATTTCAAGAAGCATAAACTCTCTTCCTTTTCCTCACCTCCACTAATCTTCTTTGGGAGAGCTATGTTACTGGGGGGTGGGGAACAGAGCTTCCCTGGTATTTAAGCAATACTTAACAGGAACATGTGCAGCTGAAAGCGGCTAAAAAATGTGATGATAATATATAAATAGCACCAGTTAGGCTATGATTCTTTACCATGACAGACCCCTTCCACTTCCCTTCCTCAGAGGCTAGATTTTTCCTCCATTTCTCTGGCTCTTCACTGACTGAGCAGTCCTGGTAATGTGTTTTCTTCTCCCCTGAAGAAACTTTGGCTGTCCCACCCTGTCAGTAAGATATATTTTGAATATTTGCTCAGCCCAGGACCCTGATGGAAAAGATAGGATCATCCTTTAACTTAAACTCTTGAAAATGGCACTTGAGCAGCTTTTAAAATTCAAAAATAACAAAAGGTTTTATTTAACATCAAAGGGGAAGGTCAGGTGAAATCATGGGTTGAAATTATTGAGGTAAAACTAGTACAAGCACAGATGTTTGATCTTATATATCAGGCTAATGAGAAGTTCTTAATTCATTCACAGTTACTTAGATTTTTATATTGAGAGGCTTTTGTTCCAGTGTTTTCTCAAACACTCTAGTTCATTTTATTTGAGTAATTGCTGACTCTTTTGGTGCCCTATTGCCTGGTACCCTCTTCCCAGTATCCAAACCTTCTCTTGGAACACCAGTACTCATCTTGAGTTGTTCACTGACATTTTAAGGTCTATACCAGCAGTTTATAATCACACCAGACCAGGGACCTCTGTACGCCTCAGAGATAACTCTCCCTGTTTGACTGGGTAGGAAATCCTCTCTCTCTAGAAAATCTATCCCCTTTTCTTTGGCCTGAATGGGAATCTTCTCTACTATTATTTATTTATTTATTATTTTCAATTTATATCCCGCCTTGCCAGGAACTACCCCAGACTTCCTTGCCGAACTCTCCCCCCCCCTTCTCTATCTATGTTCAAACTGCTCTCAGCTACTGCTGAATTCAGATTGCGTTCAGTCAAGGTTGAAATTTGACTCTCTCAGCACTAAAACCTATTCCAGTCAGGGCTATTCACGGATGGTCTCAGTACAAGGGTCTGGTCACACGGACCGCAATTCTTATATCCGCGACATTTTATATCGCTTGGAGGTGGTCAGACGGTCCCTCTGTCTTCCGCTTCCCTCGCGCGAAGTACTGTTCACACAGGCGGTTTTAAAAAAAAAATCTGGGCATGCGCTCGTCTTCCCATGCGCTCGGGCGTACATACAAACTAATAAAAAGACCTTCGCTGTCCTTTCTCCTACCCGCTGGCAGCAAACACCTCCCCCCAACCCAAGCACAGGAGCCGGGAGTGCCAGACCCTCCTCGGAGTGGGCGAGAGGTTTAGGAGGCGCGAACCCTGTCGCCTAACTCTTCACTCCCCTTCGGGCAAGAGGTACTGCCCGGGCTTCGTCCCCTGCCCGGCGGCAGCGGCGGCTTCCCTTCCCAGCCCACCTCCTTTTCTCTCCTGCGGCGCCTTGCACTGATAAGTGAGGGAGAAGCAGCAGGCGAGGGAGCGGGTCTGTGTATGTGCAGCCGCCGCCATGCGGAGAAGGGACCGGCCTGGGTGTGGGTAGAACGAGTTGGGAGAGCGAGCGAGAGCGGCTCTGGCTGGCTAGCTGGCCAGCCGGCGCACACACCCGGGAGCGGCTTTGAACTCGCTCGCTCCCTCCCAACAAAGTTCCCGGCTCTGCCTGTGCTCAGCAGGTTATTTTGCTCGTTTGACAGCTGGGCACAGACGGCGGCCTCGGTGGGATCTAAAAGAGCAAAATAAAAGCTAGCGCCTGTTTGCACACGCGCATAGCTAAAACCGGAAACACACACAAAAAAAACCAACCGGGGGGGAGGGTAGCGCGGTCACGACGGATTGCTGTCCAGATACCAAAACCGCGGATACAAAGCGCGAGATGTCAGAAAATACCTGTTCCAATGGGTGTCAAAAAAACGCGGATAAAAGAGCAGAAACCACGGGACTCTGCCGGCTTTGGTGCGGGAGGCGGGTTTGCCTATATAGACAGGAACCTTTAATGTGCGAGGGATCAGCAGCGAATCCCGCACTAAACGTCTGTGTGAACACACCCCAAGTCTCTTCTCGGTTGAGGCAGGAATCTGTCTTCTCTTTACCATCCAGCTCTCTCAAGACTTGTTTTGCTCAGCTGATGCTAACCAATCAGATTGCTTGGAACAGCCTGTCACTTAAAGCCTCTCTGTTTCTGTGAAAAATTAACCCTTGACAGTCCTTCAGTTGTTGGTACAGCACTTCTAGGCCTCTTAAGAGTGCAGTCAGTCACACCCTCATTCTTACTTTTGAGTTTCACTTAGTCTCATTTGAGAGGACCTTCTCCTAGACATCTGGCTGTAAGAGCAAGATGGATCAACTAAATGGAGAAACACATTCAGTATGTATTGGAGGCAGCCAGGGAGGAGGGAAATATCTGATAGAACAGGAAACTCATGGCTAGCCTACTATTGGCAGTTCATTAAAGGCAGCAGATGTGGAAGTACTTTGCAGGGTTGCCATGTAGATTTTCTGCCTTAAGAAACAAAATGGCCAGCATCTGGAGGCTCAAGTCTCTTATCAGCTTCAACTGTTATATCCAGCTTTGACTGATATATCAGCTATGGCCAGGGCTATTTTTGGGCCGAAATGCCCCAGAATGGCGTTCCAGCTACCTTCCGAGCCTGCCCCGCCCCAGCCCCACCCTCTCCAAGAGCCCTGCTCTGCCCCACCCTCAGAGGAAAAAGAAGCGGCAGCGGCAACAAGCACGAGAGCATGTGCTTGCCTGGTGCCCCCTGCTGCTGCTGCTCCATCGCGCCTCCCCACCAAAAGGACTCCGGGCAAGGTAACTGAGCCAGTGCTGTCAAGGGAGGTGAGCAGGGTGTGTGTGGGAAGGCCTTGGGTGCCCTCCTTCCCCTCCATGGTGCAGCCTGGCAGCCCTAAAGGGCCTGCCGTGGCTGGCACCGTTGGGGGAGGTGGGCGGTGTGTGTGTGCGTGCATGTGGGGTGGGGGTTGGAAGGCCCTGGGTGCCCTCCTTCTCCTCCATGGTGCAGGCCGGCAGCCCTCGAGGGCCTGCTGCAGCCGGCGCTGTCGGGGGAGGCGGGCGGTGTGCGTGGGTGTGTGCATGCAGGGCACTGTCGGGGCAGGTGGGCGGTGTGTGTGCGCGTGTGTGCTTGCAGGGCACTGTCGGGGCAGGTGTGCGGTGTGCGTGCGTGTGTGCATGCAGGGCACTGTCGGGGGAGGCGGGCGGTGTGTGTGTGCGTGTGTATGCATGCGGGGCGCTGTCGGGGGAGGCAGGCAGTGAGTGTGTGTGTGTGTGCATGTGAAGCGCTGTTGGGGGAGGCGGGCAGTGTGTGTGTGTGCATGCGGGGTGGGGGTGGGAAGGCCCTGGGCACCCTCTTTCTCCTCCGCGGCGCAAGCTGGGCCTGCTTGTTGGAGTGGGCGAGGCCACTGGTTGGCTGGCCAGGACTAAGCGAGCCATGCACAGCCCACCCGCATGGCAGTGAGGTCACAGGCGCGCTCAGGCTACTCCTGGGTGGTGCCCTCCTGCAGGGCTGCCGCTCTCCTGTTAGGCGGCTCCCTTGTCCTTCCCAGTGCTTGGCTTCTGCTCTCACTGCCCTTCTCCACTGGCCACTCCCAACTTAGGCTGGCCGTAGAAAGGCGCCGCAACAACATATCCCTCGGCGGCCCCAGCTCAGGAGCAGCTCGTCATCCCCGCCATGGTGGCATCTCATTATCTCCTGCCCAGCCGCAGGCTATCCCGTGCGCTGCCACCACATCCTCGCCGAAGAGGAAGAGGGCTCGCTGCTGGGCAGCTCTTTCCTGGCTGGGCGAGCTCTTTCTCAGCTGCCCGCCACCCTGTGCCAGCTGCACGTGGGGTGGGTGGGTGACGGTTTAAACAGCGATGGTGGCTTTTCAGAGAGCATCTTTGCTCCCAGGTTCCCTCCACCTGGCCACCTTCCCTGCTGAGAGCGAGCCTCTCTTCTCTTTCTCTGGCACACTCCCCCCTTCCTCCTCCGTCATTCCATCCCTGTTTCTGGTAGGGCTCACTTGGGTGACTGGACAATGGATGCTGGAATGTCTTTTGTCCCTTGTGATCTTTGGAGACTCGTCTTGTAAACAGATTCTTTACAAAAACAGGCAGGAGGCCAATCCCTTGTAGGGTGACTTTGCTTTTCTGCCTGCCCTTAATTACACAGCAGGGCTCCTTGGGTGTAAGGTATGGACTGGGGCTCTTCTTGTGCTGGGTAATTAGTTGTCCTTTTTTAAAAAAAAAAAAAAAGTTAAATAGTTGGGTGATTACAGATAGGTTTCTTTGGAATTTTTTTCTTTTAATAAGACCATTAAACCCGCCCCCACCCCCCAAAAAAATATCTACATGTTAGTTTTAAAAGTCAGACTTGGGTACAAAATCTTATATTACATTACATTACATTTCCAATTTCTATACCGCCCATGACCCCCCTAATGGGTCTCAGAGCGGTTTACATTATACTACTTGCGTAGTTTGGAGTTTAGGTGCTGGAATACCCTCTAAGATGACTGCTAAACTTTGTTTGCATTAACTAGCAGTAGTTTAGTTTTCTTGCTGTTTAGAAAAGATTTGAAACTAAATGGCACTGCATTCAATACAACCCTGGATCTTTAATAGGGATGAAGAAAGATTTCTTGGTTGTGTTTTTCTATATTTGTGGTTGTTGTAACAGGATCTCTGCGTTTTGCTGGCTTTTGTGCATCAATCAGCATTGTGTATGGTAACTATATGCAACTTATATGTACCAGTCCATGGCTAATTTGGAGGGTGGCCTCTGTGGAATCATACCACGCTGAGGTCCCTCCCCTCTCCAAACTGCGCTCTTTCCAGGCTCCACCCCCAAAATCTCCAGGTATTTCCCAACCCAGAGCTGGCAACTGTATCTGGGATCGTAAACACTGTAGATATACAATCTTTTCCCAATAACGACCACAAGTGAAATGATCCCCACCCTCCCCAGGCTCCACTCCTCAAATATCCAGGAATTTCCCATTCTGTAGTTGCCAAAACTATATCCTTCCCACCCAACAGCCAACCTACCTTTATCTACCTTTATCTTCAGCTTTCCATCTCCCACCCTCTCCCCCACAACCTCTAACTAGGAAAACCACAGTCTTTCTCCACAGTAGAAACCAAAGCAGCTTCTCCTTCCATTTTTATCCGCACAACAACCAGGTGAGGTAGGTTAGGCTGAAAGTATGTGACTGGTCCAAAAATCACACAGTAAGCTTCCACAGCAAAATCGGAATCTGAACCTGGGTCTCACAGAACCTACTCCGATGCTCTAACCGCTAAAGTACACTGGTTTTCATAGGGTGGCTGCTGTTGAACAATAGCAAGCAGCCCAGCCAGACCTAGTTGAGTCATGCAGGTTGGGTGGTATCAAGTCAGAGGCTGCTGTCAGGCCTTGGGTTGCCAGCCTCCAGGTGCGACCTGAAGATCCCCCAGAATTACAACTGAACTCCAGACAGGAAAGATCCATCCCCCTGGAGAAAAAGGCTGCTTTGGAGGGTGCATTCTGTGGCATTATATCCGACTGAGGTCTCTCCCCTCTCCAGACCCTCCCCTCCTCAGTCTCCACCACAAACTCTCCAGGAATTTCCCAACCTGGAGCTGTCAACCCTTGTCAGGCCTGCCATGGAGAAGTCCTCCTTCAAAGGCCAAAATAGGCCTGTAAGGGGCCCTGCCCCCCCCCTGCCTTTTTACTGACAGAACCAAGTTTGGAATACTTTGGTCACCTAGCAACAGCCACTGAGGCAACAGTGGTCACCTAGCAACAGCCACTTAAAAAAAAAAAGCTACAGGCACTCCTTATATCCTTTTTGGTTTTCTAAAACTCTCCAGGGTGTTTTTTTAGGTTTCACATTTCTCTGCAAACCTGGGGCCCTTTACAGGTTTCAGCTCCAGTCACCAGATTTAAGATTTGCCAACTTCACTATTAGAATATAAGATGATGTGTTTTGTGGGGTGTTGCCTTTGAAAACTGTCTGGAAGTTTCAATGGGTCCAAAATGTGGTGGACAGGTTATTGTCAGAGGCTGGAAACAGAGATTGCATCATCCTTGTGCTGAAAGATCTATACTGGCTGAGATTCTGTTTCTGAGCAATTTAGAGTGCTGGTTCTTATCTCTTAAGGCCTTAAATGCCTTGGGGCTAAGGTACCTTAAGGACCCAATCCTTCCCTACCAGCAAGTCTGCCAGTTAAGATCATCTGTGCTCCTGCATGCAGACCTGAGGCAAGCGGCAACCAAGGACAGGGCTTTTTTAAAAAAGTGGCATCTTGCCTTTCAAATGCCCCCCTCCTTGAAGCTCACCTGGTGCCTACCTTACTGTCCTTTAGACACCAGGCCAAAACATTTCTTTTTACCCAGAGGGGTTCAGGTTTTTTCATCAGTGTTGATGGTCTGCATCTAGCCTGAAGACTGTTTATAAATATAATTTTAGGCAGCTGAATAAACTTATGTTTCTACCTTGTTTTTATGGTTTGCTTTATTACTTATCATTCCTATTGATGTTCTCCTACAAATGGACCTTGAGCTTGTTTGGAGGTTCTAGCCGGGGAGCATAGCTATTATATACCCTTGACCGAAGAATGGTACACTCCTTCTATCTGGGATGGTCGTCCTCTTCCACCGAGTGTGCAGGTTTGGGAGGGATGCACATGGAGCGGTGAGGGAGGGAGGGGACACCTGCCTAGCCAGCCAGATCAGCAGAATCAACCCTGGTAATCAATGGGGTGACAGACGTCACAGCCAGATTGCCCTCACATTCGTTTTCATGATGTTATATGATTTTTGTAGCATTTTTACTTTCTGACCCACTTCAAGGTAAGGATGCCAGCCTCCAGGTAGAACCTGGGGATCTTTCAGAATTACAGCTCATCTCCAGATGACAGAGATCAGTTCCCCTGGAGAAAGTAGATGCTTTGGAGAGTGGACTCTGTGGCACTGTACCCCACTGAGGTCTCTGTCCTTTCCAGGCACTATGCCCAAATCTCCAGGAGTTTCCCAACCTGAATCTGGCAACCCTGCTTCAAGGTAGCATAAACATCATCTTGATAAATAAAGTCTTAAAGGTTTCTTAAAAGTTCTTGGGTTTAAGAAAAACAAGAGTCAAAAGAAGGAAGGGCTCTGGTTAGAACTTTAGGAAGCATGGATGAAATCTATTACACATTATGATTTCCTAGCAAAAAGGGTTCTGCAAAGACACCAGCTCATGTTGGCCATGTTATATAAAGAAAGTGGCCAGAATAATGTCTTGCTGTGTTTCTATTTTATAGTACTACTCCATTTAATGTAAAATTAACTCGCCCAGAATATCTGGTAGTCATCGCTGTTGATTGTTTGGGAGGCATGGGGAAGTATTAAATACCAGTTTTCCTCTTGCAGTTAGGCTTCCTCCCTCCTTTTTTGCTAAGGTTTGTCCATTTATCAATCTGCCATTGCTGGATCAGGCCTAGAGCCCCAGTCGCGTTAAAGGGAAGGCTCTCCTGTTGCTCTAAAAAAAGAAAGAAAGATCATCTATACACAGCCTTAGAATAGCATGATGGTATAGAGACAGCTGCTACCACCACTGAAATCATTTGCAGGAAAGTAACAGCAGAGGCCAATTCTCCTGAAGTTTTAAAACCAAGAACAGGAGATGTCCACTGGGGAATTGGCAAAGACCATGATTTCAGAGCACAGCATTTTTGCTTAGTCTATACTAGTCTTAAGAATCAAGCCTGTCATTTTTAAAAAAAAAAAAGGGGGGGGGGTTTGCTGCCAAGAAATGACTATGATCGGAGCTCTTTGCTACCCCCACAAGACTGAAATGGAGGGTGTGGATTTGGTGTGCAGTCATCCTGCACAATGGATGTATTCTGAATTGCACAATGATTACCTGCTGGCACTCAGTATTTTTTAAGCAAAACTTTTATAACCCAACCTTCAGCAAAATGCAGAAAATAATGAAGACAATGAGAAACTACTGTTCTGAGCTCCCAAGACCATGTACTGATTACTTATTTTTTTAAGATCATTTTAATATTCTATTATATTTATAATCTGAGTGGTTAGAGAGTATGCTTATGGGTGAAGTGTGGATTCCAACACCCACTGGTGATTAAAGAATATAATATACGTGAGAGTATGGAATAAGAGAACGGTAGTTATTTTGGATTAACACTGCACAAAAATGTGATTTTTGTCTATGTGGCAAATGTGTATAATACAAGACTGAAGGGTCTAATTGGGGACGCAAGATGGCTGCTGTGGACACATGGGAGAGATTTTAAAATATATGCCTGGTGCAAAGAAAGTGAATAGCAAGAATATTTTCCCCCTTTTCACATAACATGAGCATTTGGGATTACGCAATGAAATTGATTGGTAATAGATTCAGGATTGAAAAAGAAAGCACTCATGCAGAACATAATCTGGGAATTCACCATCACAGTAGGTGGTGATAGCTATTAGCTCATATGATTTCAAAGGGGGGGTTAGATAAACTGAAAGAGAATTGGGACTTCAATGGGTATTACTATGAGAGCTAAATGGAATCTCGAGGATTGGACACCATATACCTCTTAGTACTAGCTGCTGGATGGGACAATGGCAGTAGAGGAATTTTGCCTTCCTCCTCTGGAAGCATCTTGTTTCTAAGCAACAGGATCAGGGACAACTTCATGTGGTGATTTGCTGGGAGGACCATAGTAGACATACACAGGGCTCTAGTCGGGGGGGAGCTCTCAGGTACGGAGCTCCGGAAGAGAACCTCTAGGGGGCGGGGCTGTCACGTGGTGAAGCCCCGCCCCCTTCTTTACCCCGCCCTCTGCTTCGATCCTCATTCCGTTTGGGAATGAGGATGAAGCAGGAGGGTAAGTAGCCGGGCCTTCTGACACACTTCCGGTGATGTCAGGGGGTGTGGCCTTCTGTCACTTCCGGTGATGTCAGGGGGCGTGGCATATGCAAATAAGTTATGCTAATGAGTTATGCTAATGAGCTCCGGCAGCTCTTTTTCTACAACAAGACCCCTGGACATACATGAACACACAAAGCTGCCTTATACAAAATCAGATCATTGGTCCATAAAGGTCAGTATTTTCTACTCAAGACTGGCTGCAGCTCTTCAGGGTCTCAGGTAGAGGTCTTCCACATCACCTATTACCTGGTCCTTTCAACTGGAGATGTGGGGGATTGAACCTGGGACCTTCTACATGCAAAGTAGATGCTCTGTCAGTGAGCCACGGCCTCTTCCCATCACTGAAGGGAGGAGACTTGGTGCCTTTGCTAGAATGTATTAGGATGCAGCAACAAAAGCAATGAGATTGCTTCTGCAGTACCGTCCAGGTACATAGCAACTGAGCAGATAGAAGAAGTTGGTGTCAGCAAACAACGTGATCATGTTAACCTACATCAGGTACTGCTATCCATTCAGCAGCCATGTGCTAGCCCAGGTATCTCCATCCCTGCCTCCTGACACCCTCCAATAAAGGTTCCAGCTATCTTTTCCCATTCAGAGATGTTAGCTATGCTCCTCCCAGAGAACCATTTAGATCAGGCATGTCAAATATAAGGCCTAGGGGCTGGAACCGGCCCATTCAGGGCTCTTGTGCAGACTTCAAGCAACTAGTGCAAGGGAGGAACAGGACAGAACTGCTCAGGGGGAAGTGGGCAGAGCCACTCCACTTGTGGCTTCAGCATGATGGTACAACCTTGTTTGCAGCAGTCAAGCAGGACGGGGTTGTCTGCCCAGGGCTGCACTGCTGGCTCTCCAGTCTGCCCATATAGGTTTTTCTTTGTAACCCCCTCCCAGCCCATAGACTTTTTAGTGAGGATACAACAACTTGGCGCTTACCAGCTGTCCTTTACACAGCTTATCTCTCCAGTACCTGGCATTATGTTTTATGGCACACATGGTCAGGTCCGAAAAAGTGACATTTATGTCAGATCCGGCCCTCGTAACAAATGAGTTCGACACCTCAAGATGAACTGCCTGTGACCAAAATTCTGGACGAGGTAGAACTTTAGATGGATCCAGCTAGGGCGGTCTTATGTTTTTAACTTTATTATCAGCCGCCTCCCACATAATGTTAATGTTTTTTGCGTAGACCCATCCAACTTGAGGCCCACCAAACAAAATTCAAATTACATCATAAGCTTAATAACACTTCTGTTGTTTTTTTCTGCTTGTTGGGGGATTGAAAAACTGGAAGTAGTCAAACATCTAACAGGCTGCAGCAGGGGAACACAGTAGGCTGTGTTCAGCTTGGCGACCCTTGATTATTACGGGCCAGTTTTATTAAAAAAGCTAATGTTCCTAATTAGGCACTTCTGCTGATACTTTAACAATGCGATCCTATACAGAATTACTCCAGTGTAAGCACATTGACTTCAATTGACTTAAAATGGAACAAATCTGCATAGTGTGGCATTGAAAATATGTTGCTAGAAATACGATCTTTTGGAAATAACGAGACGTATAAGACTCAACGTTGCATACGCAAAAACATTATGCATTTTTATGTAAGGTTCGTGCTCATCTAATGCTAACTCGGGACCTTTACACTTATACCAACTGTGCTCCATTAGACAGTTTGTAGGGGCAAATGACAAGTGATTTTTCTTTCAAGATGCAATACTATTGTCTTGGAAGCCATCAGCCTGGGTCCTATGAGGCCTGGTTATTATTCCTAAATCCATCTTTTTTGCGCCTCTTTTTCCCTTTCCACCTTTTGCCTAGTTCGTTTAGAACCAAAGCAATTTAAAGCAGGGACCATTTCTTATTACTGGTTGCCTAGCAACAGCAGGTCCCCAATCAAGGATGCAGCACATACCGAATGAGATGCCGAAGTAGAGAGAGTAAATTATTATATTTGTAAAACATTTTTATGATGTGCCTGATACTGTGGCATGTGTGAAGTGACCCTTCTACTACAGAGAGCTGTGAACACAAAAATAGGATATAGCTCTATTCCCCACCACAGACATGCAGCCTACAAGGAAGAGGAGACTTTTGTGTACAACACTGGACATTAGCTGAGCAATAAACTGATGGGGAGGAAGGAATAGAAATAGAAATGTGTATGTGGAAAATAAGTCTTTAAATACTTGCTCAACTTATCCAGTACACGCCGCCTCCTATCCCAATGCATGTATGCTATAAGGAATGGAAAGAGAATTGAGAGAAAATGGCTGCCAGCTTGTACCATCCAAGCTGAGGGTTTGTTCTCACCTGTGCAAGTTCTTAAGGTCAGTGTGTGGTTGGGGGGGGGATGAGTCCAAGGTCAAGAGCTCTTTGCCTTCCAGTCTGAGGGTCACAGTTTAGAGCCAGCAGAAAGATCTTCTGGGGTGGAGAAGAAAAGGGAAAATCTACTCTGCATCCAGAAGTGTCTCTCCACTTCCTTCTCCTGTTTTCTCTGTTTTTGTATTACTGCCCTTAATTTGTTGTGAATCACTTTGGGTCCCTATTTGGGGGGAAAGGCAGGATATAAATGAAATTAAGGCAGAAGCTTGGCTCTCAAACATGTTGGCTTCCCATACTTGGCTTTAAAAAAAAAATCACAGGAATTCATTCAGAAAGGCAGTCACCCACTTACAGCTTGAAGCAGCACAATTCCCAAGAGGGCTTCATCAAGTGGCATTTCTGAATATGTAACTTGCCTCTCCCCCATTAAGGAATATACCGTATTTTTCGGACCATAAGACGCACCTGACCATAAGACGCACCTAGTTTTTAAAGGAGGAAAACAGGGGAAAAAACATTCTGAACCCTGGGGCTGTCATTCCAGTTCCTGAACACTCCTGGCCCTGTCATTCCAGTTCCTGAACACTCCTGGCACACCCTGGGGCTGTCAATCTACTCTGTGGCCTGTCATTCCGGTTCCTGAACACTCCTGGCACACCCTGGGGTTCTCATTCCACTTCGTGGCCCTGTCATTCCAGTTCCTGAACACTCCTGGCACACCCTGGGGCTGTCAATCCACTCCGTGGCCCTGTCATTCCAGTTCCTGAACACTTCTGGCACACCCTGGGGCTGTCATTCCACTCTTGGCCCTGCTATTCCAGTTCCTGAACACTCCTGCTCCACCCTGGGGCTGTCAATCCACTCTGTGACCTGTCATTCCAGTTC
>NW_015177010.1:776685-776857 GCF_001447785.1 Gekko japonicus
TGGTGTTGCCACAGAGCCGTGGCACTGTGATTTCTGTGGTGCAGGCCGTGGCCATGGCCATGATATGTGATTTGATGTTGTGTTTGGGGTGACCCAGTTAAAAAACCCTGAGGATCCATGAGGATCCGTGCTTTGGAACCATGTTTTTGCAGAATGGTGTTGCCACAGAGCC
>NW_015177010.1:776994-777187 GCF_001447785.1 Gekko japonicus
CTGAGGATCCATGAGGATCCGTGCTTTGGAACCATGTTTTTGCAGAATGGTGTTGCCACAGAGCCGTGGCACTGTGATTTCTGTGGTGCAGGCCGTGGCCATGGCCATGATATGTGATTTGATGTTGTGTTTGGGGTGACCCAGTTAAAAAACCCTGAGGATCCATGAGGATCTGTGCTTTGGAACCATGTTT
>NW_015177010.1:777200-795283 GCF_001447785.1 Gekko japonicus
ATGCACAAGCCCTGCGACTCACACATTTTTGTCTTGGCTGGGGAAGGGCTCCAGAAGAGCAAACTTGATTTATGCAGCCAGCAGCCCAATCACCCGCTCACAACTTCCATGCCAGCAGTTCACAAAGTAGGATTTTTGCTCACTGGAGGACTCCACCGCTTAGAGGGAACGCACACAAGCCCTGCGACTCACACATTTTTGTCTTGGCTGGGGAAGGGCTCCAGAAGAGCAAACTTGATTTATGCAGCCAGCAGCCCAATCACCCGCTCACAACTTCCATGCCAGCAGTTCACAAAGTAGGATTTTTGCTCACTGGAGGACTCCACCGCTTAGAGGGAACGCTC
This sequence comes from Gekko japonicus, assembly GCF_001447785.1. Lineage (NCBI taxonomy): Eukaryota > Metazoa > Chordata > Lepidosauria > Squamata > Gekkonidae > Gekko > Gekko japonicus. The sequence continues at coordinate 777,545 of NW_015177010.1, forward strand.
GTCTCATCACGCCCCCCGCCTCCCTCCGCCCCAAGCCGTCTTCCTGCTTCCAGGCTCCTTCGACGGGGCGACTCCTGCAAAGGCGGCCAGGCTGCTGGGGGAGGGGGAGAAGCGACGGGGGGGGATGCACAAGCCCTGCGACTCACAAATGGCTGGCTGGCTGAGCGTGGGAAGGAGAGAGAGCCCTGCTGGCTGGACGCTTGCAATACTCTTAACTTTTGCCATGGGCATGTCCCACATTCGGTTCATAAGACGCACACTCTTTTTCCATCACTTTTTTTTGAAGAAAAAGTGCGTCTTATGGTCCGAAAAATACGGTAGATTCTACAGCTAAATGTAATGCTTTACTATGGGCACTTTTAAAAAAGTGATGTTCATATTCTGAGAAACATTACTTTGGACATAGCCCTAAATGGACATGAAAACTGCCTATCAGGGAAGATGGTAGAAACTGCCATTCATCCTCAGACAAGCACCTTGGTTTCTAAATCCAGGTTTAACATCTTGCTTATGTGAGTTGATAACTTGTGTACAAAGTAAGAAAATACCCAAAAGCAGACAGAAGCAAAGTAGGACCTCCAGAATTCACAGAATATAAAAGAGAACAGCAGCTGTGGGAGGAAGACAAAAGAAATGTGAGTGAGATTCTGGAAAGCATGTGGTCTAGTTGCCTAGCAAACATATATGGAGGGGCTGTGGCTCAGTGGAAGAGCATCTGCCTGGCATGCAGAAAGTCCCAGGTTCGATCCCCGGCATCTCCAGTTAAAAGGATCAGGTAGTAGGTGATGTGAAAGACCTCTGCCTGAGACTCTGGAGAACCACTGCCAGTCTCAGTAGACAAGACTGACCTTGATGGACCACGGGTCTGATTCAGTATAAGGAAGCCTCAAAAGGAAGAGAACGGTGGCCCTTCAGAAAAGGGGCCCCAGCAACATCCTCATAACAATAGTCATTCGGTTTAAAGACCAAGTCTGCTAACAAAATGGGGGGGAAAAGAGTTCTGATTTTCCATTTATACAAATAGCCTTAGGTTAGCCAAAGGTGAATTCTCTTTTCCTCTATTCCAGTATTGCTAGCTAAAAAAAAAATCTTCAGGATCTAAAAACTGGGGGTTGAATACTGACTGACTCATCAGAGCAGTAATTGAATCTTTTAAGATAAGATAGATTCAGGTGGGTAGCCATGTTGGTCTGAAGCAGCAGAACAAAGTTTGAGTCCACTGGCACCTTTAAGACCAACAAAAGTGTTATTCAAGGTATAACTTTGAACTTTGTTCTGCTTTTAAGGTTACATTGCCCTGACCTCCATAGCATAGGCAAGCCTGATCTCATCAGATCTCAGAAGCTAAGGAGGGTTGGCCCTGGTTAGTATTTGGATGGGAGACCACCAAGGAAGTCCAGGGTCATGGTACAGAACCAAGAAATAGCAAACTACCTCTGAACGTCTCTTGCCTTGAAAACTCTACTACTGGGTTGCTATAAATCAGCTGTGATTTGATGGCACTTTCTACCACCAAGAAGGATACTGACATGAAAAGATTTTTACGGGATGAAAGGGCTTCTTAGTGTGGGGGTAATGGTTACAGGGTCAGGCCAAGAACTGGGGGAGACCAGGTTCAAATCCCTGCTCAAACTTATGAACTTCATTGGGTGCTTAGGACAGTCACTTTCATTGGGTCATTGGGTGCTTAGGATAGAGAGCCAGCGTGTTGTAGTTGTTAAGAATGACATACTCTAATCTGGAAAATCAGGTTTGATTCCCCACGCCTCCATATGAACCCTGCTGAGTGACCTTGGGCCAGTCACAATTCTCTCAGGACTCTCTCAGCCCCACCTGCTTCACAGGTGCCTGTTGTGGGAATAGGAAGGGAAGGCCTTTGTAAGCTGCTTTGAAACTCCTTAGGGCAGAGAAATGTGAGGTGTAAAAACCAATTCTTCTTCTTCCTCTACAATGTGCTCCTATACATATTTATTATTTATCGTGAGATCTTCTGTGAGCTACTTCTTAGTAAAGGACTACCACCAATCAGTGTTCGGGCTGCAGAAGCTTTATGGATTATTGATCAACATTTTAATAATCAGTCCTTTAACAGTGCATTCCTAAACAAAGTTACTCCACTATTAACTGTGGAGTAACTCCACTATAACTGTTTAGGACTGCGCTGCTAAGTTGTATAGCTTCAGTTATGCAAATGGACTTTGTTGTACTGGCTCTTTCTTGATCTGGCTCTTAAAAGACAAGCCTGAACTAAGATAACATTCTAAAGAATTCTGCCCCTCATCCAATGGTTCTTTTTTTGACAAATTTCAGTCAGATAGGAGAAAGCATTCCTGTTTCATGGACAACTGAAATTCTTATTTGCACAGCAAACACTGGGGAGTATGACTTGGCGTAAGAGTGAGTTTTTCTTGGGATCCTAACACAAGGGATGGGGACAGGCAGGGCTCTAGTCGGGGGGGAGCTCTCAGGTACGGAGCTCCGGAAGAGAACCTCTAGGGGGCGGGGCGGTCACGTGGTGAAGCCCCGCCCCCTTCTTTACCCCGCCCTCTGCTTCGATCCTCATTCCGTTTGGGAATGAGGATGAAGCAGGAGGGTAAGTAGCCGGGCCTTCTGACACACTTCCGGTGATGTCAGGGGGTGTGGCCTTCTGTCACTTCCGGTGATGTCAGGGGGCGTGGCATATGCAAATAAGTTATGCTAATGAGTTATGCTAATGAGCTCCGGCAGCTCTTTTTCTACAACAAGACCCCTGGGGACAGGACAGAAGAATGGAACACACAGGTGAGGGGAAAGGGGGGGGATAGACTTATAACCCACTAAAACTGAAAGAAGCCAAACAAAATATAAGGAAGAAAGATATAAGTAAATCTATTTTTAAAAAGCAATCATACTTAAACTTTGTCAAGTAAATAATCATTTTGCAAAGTCAATAATCTTTTTTAATCCACTTCTGACAAAGTCTTCATCAGAGATCCTTAACCAGAAAGTACCTTGGCTAACATTTCTGTCTTTTAGATCATATACCCCACTTCTCCTTATCCCTCTGCTTCCATCATCTCATGAAACTATGAAAAACAGAAAGCAGAGTACAAAAATAAGAGCTAGATACAAATTGTTTCCAGATACTTATCAATGGTCATTAACTGATCAGTTTGGATGAATAATAATACCTAATGTTAAAGAACAGGGAGTACTCAGTTTGGGTTTTGATTAGTTAATATCTGGTTGGACATTCTCCACCAACAAGGGAGAATACCAAAGCCTGGAACTTGTTTTGCAAAGTGTATGATCAGCTACAGGTATATATTTATACTAGAAGTAAGGCCCATTGTGGGAAGAAATATAACGAGCTCTAGAAGGAAGCTCCAGGTGAGTGTCCCGGCTGTGGTGGGGCGGCAGAGGGAAGGGGAAAATAGAGGGAGGCAAGCCATGTTTATTTCCTTCTGCTTAGCTATAAGGCAGGGCTGTCTCAAGTCATTTTGATGCCCCAAGTGGGTAGTATGGGAGGACAGCCTCATGGTAACAGGTATGGTTCCCTCCACCCCTGACTTACATTGATTTGGGGTTATGCAGTGGCAGCTAAGGTAGAAAAGCACCTCCTCCTATGCCATGTCTTCTGGGTTCCAAGGGTCTGGAAAGCGGTTCCATAGCCAGTTACAGGGTTGTCAACTCTGGCTTGGGAAATACCTGTAGATTTGAGGGGTAGAGTCTGGGGAGGGCAGGGTTTGGGGTGCAGAGGGACCTCAGCAGGGTATAATGCCATGGAGTCCATTTCCCAAAGCAGCCATTTTCTCCAGGAGAACTGATCTTGGAGATCTTCAGGTGCTGCCTGGAGGCTGGCAATACTAAGGGGAGGGCCAGACCTGTAGATTTGAGGGGCAGAGCCTGGAGAGGGCAGGGTTTGGGGTGTGGAGGGACCTCAACAGGGTATAATGCCATAGAGTCCACTGCCCAAAGCAGCCATTGTAATAGCTGGAAAATTTTCTGAAGGGGAAATGATGTGCTGTGGCTGGGGAACATGGTGATTTCTGGGAGATCTCCAGGCCCCACAGGGAGACTGGCAACTCCAGTGATCGTTTAAGGGAAGATTGGGATATGTATTTTGGCAACTCCAGTGACCGTTCAAGGGAAAATTAGGATATGTATTTTACCTCAGGACACATTCAATTACTCTGAACAGCAACAGCAAACTGTTTAGAATCTTAGAGGCAAAGGCCAATCAGGCCGCATATGCAAATGACCTCTGTGTTCCGATTGGCTATTGGGGGGAGAGGAACAGCAAACTGTTTAGAATAATGGAGGCGAGACTCAGGCAACGCAGCCAATGGATAGGGACAGCTTCTGCGTAACAGATCAGGGAGCCAACTAATTTGGGAGTGTGTGGAATGTTCAGGAGAGTCCATGACCAAAACAGAATTATTATATAGAGAGATACGTACACAGATATAAGAATACTTATAACCTACGTTGCAAGTAGAAAGCAAAGAAATCCACACTATTTCATCATTTGCTCGGCTGTCAGACTGGGAATAAATGAAAGAACTGCACCAGCATATACAATAACTTCCTTGTTTCCACTTGAATGGAAGCCTTTCCTTTCATTGCTGTAGCATCTCCAAGGGATTGCCCAATCTCCCCAACATGGGCTGCTACAAAGTAAATCAAACAGAAACCAAAGAATACCTTTATGGAAGAAAAGCAAAGGGAAGAAACAGGAAACTGAAGGGGATGGAGAGAGAAAATCCATGGTTATATTGCTAACACATGCTGACAGATGTTTGAGTGAAGGAAAACTGTATATTTCATATTTGAGGGTGGGAAGGATCCAAAGAAGAAAGCCAACAGAAACTGGGGAACCTCCAGTTTGGAACAACCGAATCCAAAGGGATGGTAGTGTAAACACTCAGGGTAATATTGGTAGAAGTATAATAGAACTCAGGAGCAAGAGTAGGATGACCAAAGAGGGCCATTTGCAGAGGCAAAAGGACCCAGGGAGGTGAGGGCTGCTGGAGAAGGAAATGCATTGTAGGTGCATGCAAAATGCTAGAAGCCTCCAAGCCAAGATGGGGGAACTGGAATGCTTGGTGTTATATGACAATTTAGATATAGCAGGTGTTTCAGAAGCATGGTGGAATGGGGAAAATCAATGGGATACCCCCAACAACTCCCTGCTTGTTCCGCCTGTAGAGCTTATCCCCCTGGATATAAGCTCTACAGATAGAATAAGCAGGGAGTTGTTGGGGGGGGGGTAGGTGTTGTATTGTATATCAAATAGGCCAAAGAATCCAATAAGTTAGAAAACATTAGGGGAATAAACACACCGAAAGAAAGGATAGGGCTGGCGATTTTGGGTCCTAAGGGATGTGGGGTGTACTGTTGTCCCCCTGATCAAACTTAGAGGCTTATCTCAAGATGGAGAGGGAATTAAATGAAATGACTAAAGCAGATAATGTTATGACACTGGGGCACTTTAACTACCCAGCCCAGTACCATCCACTCTGAATGGCAGCATCACTCCAGCCCTACTACTTTATGTTCCCTCCGAGCTGAGTTAGTGTGAGCTAGCTCACGGTTTTTTTAGCCTCCGGCTCACACATTTTTATATTAGCTCGGAAAGGATGGCTCCAGAGCAAACTAATTTATGCAGTAGCCAAATCGCTCACTCACAACTTTAATGCCAGTAGAATTTCTGCTTACAAGACCCCACAGCTTAGAGGGAGCATTGGTTAACACGCAAAGTCAAGGAAGCCATGCTTGGCAACAAGGCTTCTTTTTAAAAGTGGAAGGCCTGCCTCAGTGGAGTGAACAAAAGGGAGCACAGGGCCTGGGAAAGAAGTGCATCCAAAAAGAGAATTTGAGAAGTAGACTGTCAAAAGCCTCAAGACAAACAACAAGCATTTCTTTAAGTACATCCAGAGCAGGAAACCAGCCACAGAAGTAGTTGGGACTTTGGATGACCAAGGAATAAAAGGATTACTAAAGGAAGATAGGTGGATGACAGAAAACCTCAATGAATTCTTTGCATCTCTGTTCACTGAGGAAGGTGTGGGACATATACCCAGGCCACAGCCACTATTTTCAGGAAGGGAGTCTGAAGAGCTGCGTCAAACTGAGGTGACGAGAGATGAACTATAGGGGAAATTAAAAACCAATAAGTCTCCAGGTCCTGAAGGTACACACCCAAGGGTTCTTAGGGAATTCAAATGTGAGACTGTCATTCTCCTAACCAGTATATCGAACATGACACTAAAGTCAGCCACTGTACCAGAAGACTGGACAGTAGCAAATGTTACACTGATTTTTTTAAAAGGGCCCATAAGGGAACCAGGAAATTACAGGCCTTAGCCTAACGTCTGTCCCAGGCAAATTAGTAGAAACTGTAATCAAAGACAGAATTATTAGGCACACAGAGGAACAAAGCCTGCTGAGGGAAAATCAGTGTGGCCTCTGTAAAGAGAAGTACTGTGTCACCAACCTTTCGGTGTCCTTTGGGTAAGTGAACAAACATGTTGATTACAGTGACACAGTAAACATATGCATGGACTTTTTTGTGTGTATTGTGTGCGTGTACGTGTGTGTGTGCATGCCTGGAAGTCATGGTTGACTTCTGGTGATTCCTAGTGGGGATTGGACGTGTCAGAGCTTGCTACTGCCTGCCATTGCATCCTGGCCCTGGTATTCCTTGGAGGTCTCCCTTCGAAGTACTTACCAGGGACGGCCCTGCTTAGCTTTTGAGATCTGACAAGATCAAGCTTGTCCGGGCTATCCAGGTTAGGACATTATACACTTGGACTTTCAAAAGGCTTTTGGCAAGGTATCTCACCAAAGCCTCTTCAGCTTAGAAGTCATGGGATAAGAGGATGGGTCCTCCTATGTATTAAAAGTTGGTTAAACAAATCGTATTAGAGAGTAGGAATAAATGGACAATACTATCAATGGAGGGGAATAAGAAGTGGGGTTCCACAAGGATTGTTAATTTGCTCATAAATGATCCGAAATTGGGGTGAGCAGTGTAATGGCCAAGTTTGCAGATGACATTAAAAAGTCCCAAAATTATGTGTATGCTAATGGGGTCAGAAATTGCTGAGAACAAGAGGGATCAATGAAGTGGATATCTCAATGAAAATGTCAACCCAGCGTGATGCAGCAGTGAAAAGGGCAAACTCTATGTTTATTATTAATTGGATTAAAAATAAAACAGCCACTATTGTAATACTCCTGTATAGATCTACGGTGCTACCTCATTTGGAATACTATGTGCCATTCTGGTCACCGTATCTCAAAAAGGACACTGCTGAGCTGGAAAAAACAGATAAGGTGACAACCAAGTGGTTGGCGCACCTTTCCTATGAGAAAAGATTGATGAGCCTGGGACTTTTCAGTTTAGAAAAGAGACAACAAAGGGGGACATGACAAAGGTTTATAAAATTATGCATCAGATAGAGAGAGTGGCCAGAGAGAACTTTTTCTCGCTCTCCCAAAATACTAGAATTCAAGGGCATCCGAAGAAGCTGATGGGCAGTACATTCAGAATGAACAAAAGGAAATACTTCTCTACTCAATGGGTGCGTTCAGATGGGGCATTTGCAATGGTATAGGTGCCGATTGGAATCGGTGTACTTACCGGCGTTCACACGGCGAACATCTGCCTTCCGTCCCTAACCGTTGCAAAGAGCTTTAAACCGTTGTATTCTGCCACTAGGTCCCCAAGTGGTGGTATCCTGAGTGCAATGGTTGTAACTGCTTTACCTCCCGTCTGATCGCTCTCCAACGTTGTAGAGCCACTTCCGTTTGGAAGCCCAAGGCTTCCGATTTTTGCCCGCCATTTTTTGTTGTTAGGTCGGCGATATGCGCTTGGGCGAAGCTTCGCCCCGGCGTTTTTTGTTTTTTTTAAAGGTCCTTAGTTTAAGGTTTTGGAGGACTTTGAGACCTCAGGGAGGCCAGTTTGGTCTTTAAACTTTAAAGGTAAGTCCTTACCTTTAAAATTTAAATGTAAGATGGGGTGTTTTGCGCATGCGTGAAGATCGCCATTCTGTGGATGGCTGCCTATGCGTATGTGCAAACTAAGTTTTTTTTTTTTTTAAACGCCGACAGCCGCTGCATGTGAACGGGCATACAGCGATGGGCTCCGCGACAGGAGGTAAGTGTGATCACGTTTTAGCCGGCATAAACTGTACCGGTTCGAACCGGTACAGTGTATGCTGGCTGAAACGCCCCGTCTGAATGCACCCAATGAGTGATTAAAATATAAAAACGCTGCTAGCGGATATCATGGTGGTCACAGGCATGTACAGCTTTAAAAGGAAATTAGGCAGATTCATGGAGGACAGATTCATACAGCGATGGGCTCCGCAGACAGGAGGTAAGTGTGATCACGTTTCAGCTGGCATAAACTGCACCGGTTCTAACCGGTACAGTTTATGCCGGCTGAAACGCCCCGTCTGAATGCACCCAATGAGTGATTAAAATATAAAAACGCTGCTAGCGGATATCATGGTGGTCACAGGCATGTACAGCTTTAAAAGGAAATTAGGCAGATTCATGGAGGACAGGTCTATCAGCAATGACTAGCGATGGTGACTAAAGGAAACTTCTGCATTGAGAGGCACTAGTCCTCTGAATCCCTGAGCCAGGAGGCAAAACTAAGGGAAAACCTCAGCCTCTATGCCCTGTTGGTGGCCCTCCAGAATAACTGATTGACCATCATATGAGACAGGATGCTGGACTACATGGACCATTGGTCTGATCCAGCAGGGCTCTTTTTATGTTCTTATCCTGTTACATGTTTTTCCTTTCGAGTGGAAAGCTCACACACTATAAGGCAGGTCCCAAGGATACATGGTTCCTGGAAAGCACAGTCTTCTTCTCCCACCTGAAAGGAGATGTGAACCTAGCAGGTTGGGCATATGAAGGCTTGTCTATGCACTTTGTCCATGCAGTTTATCCCTCTACCCCCCACCACCCCTGAGGAAAGAACTTTGCATGATCTGGGCTTCCGACCAAATGACCAACAATGACAAGAAAAACGGGATTCATAATTCTTGGACAGAGTATTTGGAAGACAGAGGAAAGTCATCTCAACATTATTCATTCATTCATTTATTTATTTACAATATTTCTATGCTGCCTGTTCAGAATCAGTATATTTTTTTAAAAAACAAGCCATTAGACATAAGCTGCATAACTATCCATAAGAAGAAGAAGAAGAGAAGAAGAGATTGGATTTATACCCCGCCCTTCACTACCCAAAGGTGTCTCAGAGCGGCTTACAACTCCTTTCCCTTCCCCTCCCCACAACAGACACCCTGTGAGGTGGGTGGGGCTGAGAGAGCTCTGGCACAAACTGCTCTTTTTCAAGGACAGCTGTGCCAGAGCTTGTGACTGACCCAAGGTCACATCAGCAGGTGCAAGTGGAGGAGTGGGGAATCAAACCCGGTTCTCCCAGATTAGAGTCCGCGCACTTAACCACTACACCAAACTGGCTCTCTCTAAAAGAGAAGCAGACTATTAAAAAGCAGATAAGATAAAACCCTTAATTAAATCCCTGGTTAAAAAGATGTGTTTTAGCCTGGTGCCTAAAAAGAAGTAAAGTAGGCATAGGCGAGTCTCAAGGGGGATAGTGTTCATGTTACACATGTATGAATTGGGATTTATCTTCTTGATCCCACCACCTCCCTTTCCCTGACAATCTTTGTCTCCCTCTCCTTGAAATCTATCCCTGCTGTCCTGTCCTCTTGCTCAGTTTCCCAGCTTAGTTTATTGGCAATGCACTCCTCCACAGAGTCGCAGCCTTCTGAGCACATTGACTTCAATGCATTTAGAAGAGTGTAACTCTGCGAGGACTGCACCATAATAATGCCTGAAGTCTCTCTCCCCCCCCCCAAAAAAAACCCTCCACAAAGCCCATAAATGTACCCTGAATATTTTGAACTGAACAGCAGTGCTATTATCAATTTCTTAGAATACAGCAACTTCTGACGGAATCCGCCAGTTCCTTTGCCTATTTTAAGACACGTAGAATCAGCACATCAGTAAATAGGTGGTGCAGTGATGAAAAGGATCTTTGGAAGTCTATCAATGACAATTAGGAGGTGCAAAAGGATTGAGTGAAAGACTAGACAAATACTCCCTTCTGCTGCAGTCCCTTTCATTTTATTACTTCTATTTTAACAGAAGAGGGACAAAGGTGCTTTCTGTTTCATTTGGCATGCAATCATTTTTAATTTTGTATTTTTAAATTAACAAGACACAAGGATGCCAATGCAAACATATGTGGGAAACCAACCTCAGGTGAGGGAGGAGAAGCAGCTTATTGGGGGGGGGGGTGGCGCAGAATAGCTCCTAGCTGTTCTTTCTGGGTGGAGACTAGGCTTCCCCCTGGTTCAATGGGGAATGTGCACCAGTGAGACAGCTGGACTTATCACTAGAGCATAAGTGGAGGAAAACTCATGATTAATATGACAATTTTGAAGGGCAGAGTGGAGGCTCAGAGACGATACTAGAAGTTTCATACAAACACACACAAATGAACTTATGCCGTTTTTAAAGTGAAAAGCAGCTTTGGAAGAGTATAATTTGGATTGGCCAAACTCAAAAGCATGCTGGTTAATGTCTAGTTAGCCTCTAAAATTCTAGCAGTCTGAGAACAAAACATCAAATATCTGGCTCTGTCAACTCAGTTTTAACTAATTATGTTGCAAAACAGTTAACCATTACTCAACTGTAGTCTTGTGTTACAAACCAGCAGACTTCCCCCAGGTACAAGTTCCTTTCACAGCCCTCCCAATCTCTATTCGTGTCAAGTGGCAAGCAAGCAGAAGAAAAGGTTAAAAATTGGTTTGTACTTACTGAGTTCTGCAATACTTCCCACCCGTGTTGCCAGTAAAGATTGCTCAATGGTCCGTAGCTCTGATTGGCTGAACATCTGGACTTCCCCTGGCTTGTTTGACCTTTGCTGGTCTTTGTGAAGATTTAGACTTTCTGGTAGGCATGGAACACCTAGAGGTAAAAGAGGTGGGGTGGAAAGGAAAGGGAACCGTTCAGTATAACACTCCAGCAACTGAAGTTTGTTTTTTGTTTCTTAAATAAGTTTCTACGGGCAGTTTGTCATTTTGTTTCTTCCCTATGTGCTCCTAAGAAACTGGTTAACCAAACATGGGTCTGTCCAGAGTTATAAAGATTCAGAATGAGTGTAACATAATTTCTTACATGCACCATCTTTTAAAAAAAAAAGTGCAGAGAAAAGCATTGTATGAACTGGCCCTAATTTTCACAGTAGCAAAGAGAAGCCTAAACATACATCGCAAAGGAAATTTGGCAAAAAGAGGAGTTCACTCATCCTCCCACCTTTCTTTCCGCTAATGTATCCCAACTTTGTCCAGCATGCAATTTATTTTTCCTGAACCATTAAATCCTGACCTTTCTCTGATGATAACACCAATACTGCTGTCTGTGAGAAAGTTGTCTGCACTTGTGATATTTTTAATGAGTGTACCACTGGGCTTAAAGTAAAGTTGCCAATGTCCCCACTTTGAGATCATCATGCAGTTTACTAGAGGGTAAGGATTTGGGATCTTGATGAGGAGGACTCAGAAGATACAACTGACCCCACACTGAAGATACAAGTGACCCCACACTGAACAAGCCACATACAAGATAGCTGACTATCCAAGTTCTGTCAGCCCGCTTCAGAAATTCACTGTATCCTGTAATCCTGTATTCAAATAACCCTTTTGACGGTGTTTTATCTATCAAGAAATCGCCACTGCATGCAAGCAAGCCAACATGGCTGAACATAGGTGTTGTACTACTCTGTGAACTCAACACAGAAAACAACTCTGTAAATGTCATCCAACAACAATAACAGTAATGAGGGGGGAAATGTGATTATCAGCATGCACTGCAGAAAAGACACAATCGCTCTGATCACACGCAGAAGTTGCCGCAGGATACTCACGGATGCTGGGCGGAGTTTATGGGCGTGATCAAACGGGCACATCTGGCAAGCGTCACGCACCCGTTGCCAACCCGTCACGTCCAGCCAAAGATTCGGAGTTAAAAGGTACCGGAGAAAGTCCACTATCTAACGCTTGTGATGGGCCGCAGATGGACTTCCTCCATCTGATCACTCCAGCGCACTCCCCTCGCTGTGTTGAAGCGCACCGGAAACGCGCGCCGACTAACTGAAACCCCAATTCCCCACCGTCGCATCTGATTGCGTTCGGGTGGGTCAAAGTGTGCCGGCGCAAAAAGCCACGCCTCCCACCACCACCACGTTATCTAGCCTGTGTGACCGGGGCCAATGATAATTATGTATAGAAAAACACAGTAAAGGCTGAAACTAAATATCTCCAACCACAAAACCTCTAACTAAACATACTTAAAATTTGTATAAATATACAAATTATGTGTTCCTAGTCAACTGTGCATGTGATTATCCAATGTAAAAAGAGTTATAAAGATTTAACTGATCCACATTGTGGATTCTTGAAGATACACAATCCCTGTCTAGTTCCAAGGGGAAGTCAAGTCCAGTCATTCATTTTAGTTCTTCGTTAGGTCAGTGTGAAATTAATAAGACACCCAACTGACCACCTTTTCAGAAATACAGCACCATCATGAACTGGTCAGAAAAACTAGATGTTGGCCTGCACCCCATGAGCTACGTAGATTATCTCATGTATCTCATGGCATACAAATAAGCAAGCTGTGGTATGTTCTTAGGAAGACTGCTCCCATATGGCCTTTCTGTGTCAGAGTGGAGCTGCTGATCATACATTTTGCCACAAAGCAGAGCCTGGTAACTCTCTACAAGTGTAACCCATAAATCTCCCATGAATCCTGTTAAACCATAGAGCTGGACTGCACAGTGCCTATTTTAAATTGCAAAATCACAAGATTGTTAAGCACCCAACAGGCAACAATACAGAGCTGATGGACTGTAGTAGATTTAATGGATCACAAGAGTGCCATAAAGAAATGGGGTTGGATCTAGCCAGCTTTTTCACTCAGTCTTGCTCAATTTGCTTTCTTATGACAGCAGCCATTCCCTATGGCCTTTGTCCACGCAAGTCCCAGGATACCAAGCATAACCTTTTTTGTGGTCACAGAGGATCTTTTCCTCCCTTTTTCATCAATGGAAAAGCTGGTCAGATCTAATGTTTTGTCTGTTCACAGAACCAAAAAACAACAACGATCAGATTAGAACAAGTACAGAAAGAGGTTGCGTGAATTAGATAAGGGAAGCATTTACACACGCAAGCACAGGAGAGCAAGGTCATGTGTGAGACAAGTACATAAATGTACTATATTTATACTATCAAAGCTTGTCAGGGATGCTCTAGGCTGATCCTGCATTGGTCTGTATGGCCCCTTCCAACTCTGTGATTCTATGATTCTACAAGAGATCAGAATGTGAGCCTACATCTCTCATGACCTTGGGGAACCATTCACTTTCTTTAGAAACTTACATGATTGAAGCACGCCCGTTGTAATTGAAAAGCAATTTACCACACAATTCTGAAAAAGTTGCAGCTGTACACGCCCGCTATCAGTTCAAGGTCTTTCCTATTTCAATACAGCCTTAATGAGTTGTATATTTTTTTCTGCCTCAGTCACACTGTTTTAATCTGACAAGTAGGTAGAAATCGTATGCTTCCCTAGTCGGAATATGGAAAAGGCTTCTTCTGTTTTCCAAGCTGTTACTGCTGTATTTCCCCCTCCTGTCATTCTGAATCAAAGATTGCTGCACAACATCTCTATAAACTGCAGAATTGGTTCTCGGGTGTCACAGGGAAATTATGCTAATAAAAGTGTCCGCTGTTTCTCCTGCCCGGTTATTCAGTAGTGGATGCTTCCTCATATGCAAGTCTTCTGCCTAGCAGCATCATTCATTCCACTCAGCAAAGCAGTACATATCTGTGAAAGCACACTCAGAGCCCAGTTCCCCACTAGTTTATTTATACATCACAGTTATACCCCACTTTTTTTCCCCGCATGCAACTCCAGGCAGTATACCAAGGGGTAAGATAATGCACCCATCTGTGGGTATTGCACTATTGTAATAATTCAATGCCTGGATTTTCCTGAACAGAAAGGAGGAGGAGGAGGAGGAGATTGGATTTATACCCCGCCCTTCATTCGCAGTCTCAGAGTGGCCTACAAACTCCTTTCCCTTCCCCTCCCCACAACAGACACCCTGTGAGGTAGGTGAGGCTGACAGAAACTGCTCTTTTCAAGGACACCTCTGACAGAACTATGGCTTGCCCAAGGTCATCCAGCAGCTGCAAGTGGAGGAGTGGGGAATCAAACTTGGTTCTCCGAGATTAGAGTCCACACACTTAACCACTACACCAAATTGGTTACAAGTAGCATGACGTCCAGTAAGATGTAAATGTGTTCTGTGTTCCCGGGAGATCCACCATCTAGATACACACCCACACTGTTGCTTTAATGTATATGAGGCAGAAATTTAGCACTGATGTAATGGCATGGGGGCAGCCACAAACAGGATTTACGATACTGAAACTCATGGGGTAATAAATACACATCATCCTTTACAGTGTTTATCCCATTTTTATAGTACTGTAATCCAGGGCATGCCCTGTCCTGGATGGCCCAGGGTAGCCCAATATTATCAGATCTCTGAAGCTAAACAAGGTTGACCCTGGTCAGTAATTGGAAGGGAGATCACCAAGGTTGCTATGCAGAGGCAAGCAATGGCAAACAACCTCTGTCTCTTGCCTTGCCCCAGTTGTGTACAGGATCACCATAAGTCAGCTACAACTTGATGGCACTTTCCATCACCAATACAGGGTCTAAAGAACCTTTTCACTAGTCACCTATAACAAGTAATAATTTTCTCCAGAAGACCAGGTAAAGATATTCTTAAAAATAAACTGTAACAGATGAACTGCCTTATACAGAATCAGACCTAACCCCTCTCTATTCTGACTGGCAGCAGGTCTCCAGAGTCTCAAGTTGAGGTCTCTCACTGCACCTGACCCTTTTAATTGGAGATACTGGAGACTGAACCAGAGAGCTTCTTCATCCAAAACAGGTTCTATACCACTGAGCCAAAGATAATTGGCCCTTATTCCTTTCATTCCATTAATGCACCAGAAAATACTGATACATAAATGCCTTGACACATGTTTTTAGATTGGTAACTTCCAGAGATTTACCTGCAAGGTCAATGTACTCTCAATCTGTCCGTTTATTATGCTAGAGATCAACTGCAGCAATCCCTGGTAAATTTGTGCTTCTCTCTAGGAATGAAACCATGACTCACCAATAGAGCATGTGCTTTGTAAAAGCTATCATCCATGACTGCTGTAAGCAATCTCTGCGTGCGTTCAGAGGCAGTATTCCTCTGCACAGCAGATGATGGAACAAGCAAAGAGAAGGACTGTTTCTTTATCCCCTGCTTATGGGCTTTCTGGAGGCAAACAGAACAAGATGCTTTATGATGGGCCCTTGATCTGATCAAGGAAGGCTATTCTAATATCCAGACATATATGCAAAGTCTTACAATTACCCCTGACAACTCCAGCTACTTGGTCCTCAGTGGCAAGGCAGAATAAGATCTCTGCTTGAGATCCTAAACAGTCATATCTTACTGGGCTAAATGGGTCATTGGTGTGACCTGGAATAAGGTAGCTTCATATGTCTGATTAGCTTTTAATGAAATCCATTAGGAGCTCACTTTATTTATTTCTTGATACAACAGCAGGCAAGGACTAAAGCATAATGACTAGGATCCAAAGGAGCAGAACCAGATGTGCAACTGGGGCTTTCCAGTTATCAGTGAAGCTCTTCCACGTGCTTAGGCAGTTTTGCCATCCCACTGCCCACAGTTTCCTAATGGGAAACTTAAACAGTCACATGCTGGGAATAGTACACAACATCCATAGTGTACCAAAGAATGAGACCCGTAAATCTGTTAATCATTCAACATAATCTGAATGCACTCACACAATCACATATAATGTACACTGATATACCAATCAACTGATCTTAGATTATCAATGTTGTTCTCAAATATTAAAAATTGCAACTAAATCATCTGCAGATCAGTGGTTCTGCACAGAGCTGGGATGTAACAAAACCTATCCCTTGACAACTTTTAACCAGTCATACAAATTGTTCAGGAGACAATTTTGTTACTACCGAAATCACAGGTTCTTGTCGATGAGTGCACTCATAGAAAAAGGAATAAATGCAAGATTTTTTTTTCTGAGATTAAAGTAAAAAAGAGAAGAAAAGAAGGCTGATAGAAGGACCGAGCTGCAAAAGGACAGAAATAGTCACTAAGAAAAAGGTCAAAGTGTTCTGTACATTGGAATCACAATGGAATCTGATATCACTGCTATTAATTGCAAATAAGCTGTTGACATAGTTATTGCTACTACAATAGGAATTTTCTGTGATGCTAAGATGCCAAAAGAAACATCAATACTGTTATCAGCCTTTCAACGTAACACTGAAGCTACAAATAATAGGAAGTATGTTCTGTTCTTGACATTTCAATAAATATTAGACATCGTTAACCTTGAAGAACAGAACATTATGGATATTTATGAGGCAATATCAGGAAAAAACTAAGGTGGGCCAGAGAGGTTTTGTTAAGAAGATGAGGTAAGTAGAAGAAGAGAGAAGAAGAGACTGGATTTATACCCCACCCTTCACTTGGAGTTTCAAAGTGATTTACAATCTCCTTTCCCTTCCTCTCCCCACGACAGACACCCTGTGAGGTAGGTGGGAATGAGAGAGCTCTGAGAGAACTACTCTTGAGAGAACAGCTCTGAGAGAACCGAGTCCACACACTTAACCACTACACCAAACTGGCTCTCCCAGTAGAGATGCTTCCAAAATCCACACTCCTTTGTTTTGGAATAATGCTGTATGAATAATGCTGTATGAAATTGGAATTTGGGTGACATTGGTGGTTTAAGTTGCAATGTGAACTTTAAGGGAATGGTTATTATTGTTATTATTATTATTATTATTAGCTTTAGGAGCTCAGATAGCAGACTTTCCAAGTGAGGGAAATTCACAGTTCCGAATTTCTTCTCTGGATGAGATGGTAAATCTGAGCTAGGTCTATGTTCTGCCTACGATCCCCTTATCCACCTCATCCAAGCTTATCTCCCTTTTTTGTGGAGGGTTATGTGGTGGTAACAGCAGGCAAGGGGGGGGGATTCTTGGTATCTCCCTCCAACCTTCTTTGCCACCTCCTTTTCTCCCTCACGTAAACTGGATATATGGTGTCCGTGAAAGAGAGAAAGAAAGAAAGAAACCCCCCTCTTCCTAGTTGCCTACTAGCACCACCAGGTGCTAGGGGGGGAGACACCTAGAAATTTGTGGTGCTTCTGATGACATCATTAGTTGCATTGTGGTGCTCCAAAACTCTCACCCAGGACACCTAGGGAAAGTTCAGCCATTTCTATCACTAACTGAGGAGATCATATTTCCAGGCCATTCACACAAACAATGAAGGTCAAATGTTTAGCTTTTTTCCATCCAGTATATTATATTATATTATGTGGAGCTGCGGTGGCTCAAGTGGTTAAGACGCTGAACTGCAGGCTGTGGAAGGTCAGTAGTTCAGCGGTTCGAGACCCGGGTGCCGCAAGACAGGGTGAGCTCCCGTCTCTAGTTCCAGCTCCTGCCAACCTAGCAGTTCGAAAGCAAGAAATTGCAAGTAGATAAATAGGTACCACTTCGGTGGGAAGGTAACAG
>NW_015177010.1:795334-834431 GCF_001447785.1 Gekko japonicus
TTATATTATATTATATTATATTTTATTATAGAACCATACAGATATAATTTAATCCGAATATCAGGTCCTAATTGCAAGTCCAGACAAGATGTAGAACAGCAGCTCCTGAGTTTATAACCCCGGAACTTATTCACCCTCATTCTTTCATGTCCACTTCCCATCTCAAAGCTTCTCTTCTCTTCCTTTCAGTAAGAAGAAGAAGAAGAGAAGAAGACATTGGATTGATACCCCGCCCTTCACTACCCAAAGGAGTCTCAGAGTGGCTTAAAAACTCCTTTCCCTTCCCCTCCCCACAACAGACACCCTGTGAGGTAGGTGGGGCTGAGAGAGCTCTGACAGAAACTGCTCTTTTTCAAGAACAGCTGTGCCAGAACTATGGCTTGCCCAAGGTCATCCAGCAGGTGCAAGTGGAGGAGTGGGGAATCAAACCCGGTTCTCCCAGACTAGAGTCCGCGCACTTAACCACTACACCATACTGGCTCTCAACTGTGCCTTTCCCTTATATGTACACAAATACAAACTATGGTCAATGAAACCCAGATCTGCTTGAATCCATGGTTTGCAATTTCAAACCATAGTGTGATATATGAGCAAATCTTACTTAGTGTCAACCATCGCTTGCATCCATGTATATATAATGTGAAGCTATGCTTAAAGATGAGAAAAGAAGGGAGTGGAGAAATTGCCCAAGCCTAGAGATGGTAAGAGGGAAGGGAACGAAGTGTGCAAAACTGAGACCCACTCTTAATCTGTGAAACACATTTAAGAGGATGACTGTGTAATATCTGCATCCAAGAATAATGCAATGAAAGGGAATAACTTTTTGCTAAAGGGGAAAAAATGCAAAATTAAAACATCTTGAGTAACAGCTGTTTCCGATGGTACATGCTGGATGTGATGCAACGAGTTTGTTACATCCGTATTTTTATTGCACAATAAAGCCTGCTACTTCAGTGACACAGGAAACACAACAGATGACTTCCTATTAGGGAGCCAGTTTGGTGTAGTGGTTAAGAATGAGAGACTCTTATCTGGAGAACCGGGTTTGATCCCCCACCCCACTTGAAGCCAGCTGGGTGACCTTGCGTCAGTCACAGTTCTCTCAGCCCAAAAAAGTAAATCTAGCTTGCCACAAAAAGAGCTAGAGTTTCAGGCTGCCAGACAATCTTTGGATCCCCTAGCTATACTACACCCACCGCCATATGATAATTAATTCATTCATTAATTACTTCCTATTTGGCATCTGAGAATGTTGAGAACCACAGAAGTCAGTAAAGCATAATAAAATAAGACATAACAAAACCAGATCTGTCCAACCAGCAGGTGAAATAAGTATCTCAGAATATTAACTAGTTGACACTTTCTTCCTGATGAACTATTGATCTTATACATTTTGAAAATCATTCTGGATTGACTTCTTTTGCACATACAACAAGGTTAGGTGCATTAGGCAAGACATTAAAAGAGTCCCCACCAAACCTACCCCTAATACTTTAAGAAAATAACCTGATCTCTGTAGAGATGAACACATGGAATGTGTGTTGAACATGTTTTCTTTAATACTGTGCTGTGGGCTACGCTTATGTTTCTTAGAACCCACAACCACATGCCAGTATGTTTTGCGGAAGTTTGCTTCTTCCAAATTATGTTTTTCATCAGCCCTAACCTCCCCTTATCCTTAACAGCATCCTTGGCACAAGCAACTGGTAATAGTACACATATTCCAAAACTTTTTCACTGTCATTCTATGCCGTTCACCAGGTGGCCGCCCTGCAAATCTCCTTGACCGTGGCTCGTGTACAGAAGGCGGCGGTCATTGCTGCTGCCCTCGTAGAATGTGCGGTGAGCTGGCCTGGAGGTGAAAGTCCCTGCACCTCATAGGCTTTTGAGATGCACTGTCTAATCCAGTAGGCCAACGTGGCCTTAGAGGCCTTCTTTCCTTGATTCGGGGCACAATATGCCACAAATAGAGCGTCTGTCAGTCAAAAGGTGGCCATTCTGTCAATGTACGTACGTAGAGCCCTACGCACGTCCAACTTGTGCCAGATTTTCTCCTTAGGGTACATTAGATTCGGGCAGAATGAAGGCAATGTAATCGGCTGGTTGAGGTGGAAGGCAGAATTGACCTTAGGAATGAAGGACGGGTCCATCCGCAAGGAGAAGGAGTCTTTCTGGAAGATGCAAAGCTCCTTTCTCGCCGAAAGAGCAGCCAGCTCGGATATCCACCTGGCTGTAGTCACTGCGATAAGAAAGGCAACTTTCCATTAAAGGAGGCAGAGTTCGGCCTTCCTGAGAGGTTCAAATGGAGGCTTTGTCAAGGCGCCTAAGACCTTGTGAAGACTCCACGTTGGGAATCTGTGCCGGACTGGTGGAGCCAGCTACGTTACCCCTTTTATAAACTTCTTGACATAGGTGCTCATGGACACCTTCCGCCGTGCCTCACGACCCATACATGCCTGTATGGCTGCCACTTGTCATTTCAGTGTGTTCGCCCGAAGTTCTTTTTTCCACCCTTCAGAGAGAAAAAGTATGATTTCCTTGTCTGTGGCGTGCAGAGGACGTATGCCCTGTGCTACGGCCCAGCTTGCAAACGTTCTCCATGAATGGCTGTATATGTGGTGAGTAGAAGGCCTCCTTGCCTGAAGCATAACCTCGACCACCTCCCTGGGAAACCCTTGGGTCGTTAGTCGTGCGCGTTCAATTTCAATGCAGTCAGCTGCAGCCACGTCGGGTCTGGGTGGGGAATGGGCCCCTGCTGAAGCAGATCCTGTCTCGGAGGCAACGTCCACGGTTCTTTGGATGACAGCTGAACCAGATCCGAGAACCACGGTTACCTCGGCCAGTGAGGTGCGACGAACACCACTATGGCTCTCTCCCGCCTGATTTTGTTGAGTGTTGCCCCTATTAGGGCCATGGGAGGGAAGGCGTACAGGAGACCATGTGGCCAGGGTGTGATAACGCGTCGACTCCCTCTGCCGTGGGGTTTTGTACCTGGATATGAACCGCTTCACCTGGTGGTTTTGTGAAGTCACAAGTAGGTCCATTACTGGCATCCCGAATCGTCTTGTGAGTTGAATGAAGACCTCCTTGTTCAGTGCCCATTCGCCCGGGTCCAGATCCTCCCTGCTCAGCCAGTCAGCTTGTAGGTATGCCTTTCTGCCCATCGCAGAAGTATCCTGGCTTCGCGGAAGAGGGACTTCGATCTGGTTCCTCCCTGCCTGTTAATGTGCGCTTTTGTCGACATGTTGTTGGTGCGCACCAGCACGTGCTGGTTCTGTGTGTGTTGCTGAAATGCCCTCATTGCCAGCGTAACAGCCCGCAGTTCCAGCCAATTTATGCTGTGGGCGGCTTGTTCTGGGGACCACCTGCCCTGTGTGATCAGGTGGCCGCAGTGTGCACCCCAGCCCCTTTTGCTTGCATCCATGGTTACCATGATTTGCTGGGGCCGGAGGAAGCGGATGGTCTTGCTCAGATTCGATGGCAGTGTCCACCACTGCAGGTCGTTCCGCAGTTCCTCTGCGATGTGAATTTGAATGTGCCGCTTTTTGGCAATATCCAACTGAAAAGGAAGAAGGGCCCATTGGAGAGGCCTGGCGTGGAACCTCGCCCATGGGATCAAGTCGATTGTGGAGATCATCAGGCCCTGCAGCATCACTAGTTGCATCAGGCCTATCTGTTCCTTGGCCCTGACGGCCGTCACTAGCTTGAGCTGTTTTTCCACTGGTAGTGACACTGTGGCTTGCTTTGTGTTCAGCCTGGCGCCCAAGTGCACTAGGTCTTGTGTCGGAGAAAGGTGGCTCTTCTCCTCGTTGATGAGGAAGCCGTGTGCACACAGGAACTCTTTTGTCCTCTGGGTGTTGCGGACCGCTGTCTCATAGTCCCCAGCTCGTATAAGGGCATCATCCAAATACGGATGAATGTATATCCCCTCCAGGCGCAAGGCTGCCACAAGGGTCACCATGACCTTGGTGAACACTCTGGGAGCTGAAGAGAGACCGAATAGCAAAGCCTTGTATTGAAAATGCTGGTCCTAAAAGCAGAAGTGCAGGAATCGCCTGGAGGACGGGTGTATAGGGATATGCAAGTATGCCTCCTTGAGGTCCATAGAAGTCAGGAAGTCGCCCCGCTGTAAAGCTTGTACGATGTGGCAGAGGGATTCCATCCAGAATTTCCTGTGTGCCACCCATCTGTTCAGACCTCTCAAGTTCAGGATTGCTCTCCAGTCCCCCGACTTCTTTGGTACTATGAACAAGACCGAGTACACCCCCTGGAAGCACTCTCCTATGGCCCCAATCTCTATGAGGTGTACAATCGCGGCCTGCAGCTATTGCAGGCGTTCTTTGTTCCTTGGAGCCGGTGATGGAGGAAGCGATGGCTCAGGAAGGAAGGAAGAAGACTCGGCCCCCACCACCTCCTGAAATCCCGGGAGGAGGGGAAATGGTCGCAACGGTGCACCCCAAGGAGCAGCAGCCCAGTACCCCTGAGGTACCGGGCCCGAGCCCTTCTGGTGAGTCCGTTCCAATGGGGGGGCGACGGGAGATTGCCCACGCAGAGAGGTGCCGGAGCAAAACCAACCTCCGCCCGACAATCTGCACCCCGCACCAGCTCCAAGCTTCATGCCCTGGGGAACCCTGCCAGCGCTGGAAACGTGGCCGCCACCAGCCTTTCGGCACCCGGCCCCGCCACATCTGCTGCAACCGCAGTTCGGTCAGCCCCAATCCTTGCAGCCTGCCCAGCCATCCTGTCCCCAGCCAGCGCAAGGGGCGGGGGGAGCGGGGCCGAATTTCTTCATTCCCCAACCCTTTCCTGGATGACTTCCCCCCACTGAAAGAGAACTGCTCTTTTTCAAGAACAGCTCTGACAGAACTATGGCTTGCCCAAGGTCATTCAGCAGCTGCAAGTGGAGGAGTGGGGAATCAAACCCGGTTCTCCCAGATTAGAGTCTGCGCACTTAACCGCTACACCAAACTGGCTCTTTATTTTAAAAAAGAATTTATTAAAAAGAAAATGTTTGTGTGCATACTTTTAGCACAGTACGAGATCCACCAAGGGATTCAAAAGAAAAGGATACAACCCAATTCATCTGTCCCTCTCTCTATACATGCCCTATCAGATATAAGAACATAAGAACATCCACACAGCGGCCAAAAATACCAGTGCCATCAGGAGGTCCACCAGTGGGGAAAGGACATTAGAAGCCCTCCCACTGTTGACCCCCTCAAGCAACAAGAAGACAGAGCATCACTTGCCCCAGAGCCCCTATCTATACCTTGTGGCTAATAGCCACTGATGGACCCTCTGCTCCATATGCTTATCTAATTCCCTTTTGAAGCCGTCCATGCTTGTAGCCACCACCACTTCCTGTGGCAGTGAATTCCAAGTGTTAATCACCCTTTGGGTGAAGAAGTACTTTTTAAAATCCGTTCTAACCCGACCGCTTAGCAATTTCATGGAATTGGCGGCGGGGGGGGGGGGGGGGGGGGGGGAAGGGGTTATAGGAATCTATTTTGATGTAATGATCCATGCTTCATAACTCTCTGACTCCATCTCTCCCTTATTATAATTGAGTATGAAAGTTCTATATGAACGTTCTAAATTTCACATCCTTAGTGTTAGGCCGGAAGAAATGCCACTCAGAGGACACTGGCTGGGTTGACTGGCTGCTTAGTGCAGTCCCGCCCTGCGTTCCAAGGTCATTTGCATATGGAAGCTGATTGGACGTCACTCCATTCCACACCTCAAACTCACCCCCCCCCGCAAGGCAGTTGGAATTTTCAGTTGCATAGGGGAGAGGAGAATGATGTCAGCTGCCCTTTCCCTAGGCATAGGCTGTGGAGGGGGGGGTTGTAAAGACAGACATTCTCTAGGTTCAGGATCGCTCTCCAGTCCCCCGACATCTTTGGTACTATGAACAGAATCGAGTACACTCCCTGGAAGTGTTCTCCTGAGAGCCAGTTTGGCGTAGTGGTTAAGTGCACGGACGCTAATCTGGGAGAACCGGGTTTGATTCCCCACTCCTCCACTTGCACCTGGCTGGATGACCTTGGGCAAGCCGTAGCTCTGGCACAGCTGTTCTTGAAAAAGAGCAGTTTCTGTCAAGAGCTCTCTCAGCCCCACCTACCTCACAGGGTGTCTGTTGTGGGGAGGGGAAGGGAAAGGAGTTTGTAAGCCGCTCTGAGACACCTTTGGGTAGTGAAGGGCGGGGTATAAATCCAATCTCTTCTCTTCTTCTATGGGTACCACCTCTATGCCCCCAATCTCTAGAAGGTGTACGATCGCGGCCTGCAGCTGTTGCAATCGTTCTTTGTTCCTTGGAGCCGGTGATGGGATGAAGCTGTTGGGGGGCATGCCAGTGAACTCTATCCTGTAGCCCTGGGAGATGATCTATTGCACCCAGCGCTCAGTGGTGGTCTGGCTCCAGGTATGCGCGAAGGCCTGGATCCGACCCCCGATCAGGCAGTCATGCCGATTGCTTTGGGGGGGGGGGCGTCTTTGTCAGTCCTGTAGGTGGCTGTGGGTTTTGAATTGGTTCTTGCGCCATACTTGAAGGATTTGAAGGGCCTGTGGTCTCTGCCATCATGTCCACAGCTTTGGTTGTAGGGGCCGTGAAAGGAAAGAGACATCCTCCCCTTGGTGTCTCACTCACGTCAATCAGAGGACGATGGCATGGCCTTCTTCTTTTCCCTGGTCTCCACAAGCACCTTGTCTAGATTTGATTCGCCAAAAAGAAGTCTACCGGAAAATTTCTCTGTAGCCAGGTGTCTACTTTCCAATGCTTGAGCCAAATATTGCGATGTATGGTGTTATTAGCAGCCTGAGCCCTGGTGCAGAGCTGGATGTTGTCCTGGGAGGCATCAGCTGCAAATTCCGCCACCCGCTTCATTTTTAGTAACGTTCTCCTCAATGTCAGAGGATTGACCTCCGGGTTCTGTAAGAGGTTGTCAGCCCAAATAGCAGTGGCCCTGGTGAAGCTGGACAGTGTCGCGGCGGAGCGTATTGCCAGTGACATGGCCTCATGCGCCTTCTTCAGGGCGGTTTCATTCTTTCTGTCCATCGCGTCCTTAAGGGCATTTCCCCCATCTTTAGGAAGCACCGCCCCCGACTGTTAAGCCACCACTGGAGCGTCGATCAATGGTACCTTCAAGTCTTCCATTGTTTCCTCAGGTAACGTGTAAAACCACCTTGCAACGGACAATAGGGAATTTCCCCCGCCAGGGTTGGCCCACTCTTCCCGTATGACATCATAAGAACATAAGAACATAAGAGAACATAAGAGACGCCAATGTTGGATCAGGCCAAAGGCCCATCCAGTCCAACACTCTGTGTCACACAGTGGCCAGAAATACCAGTGCCATCAGGAGGTCCAGCAGTGGGGCCAGGACATTAGAAGCCCTCCCACTGTTGACCCCCCCAAGCACCAAGAAGACAGAGCATCACTTGCCCCAGAGCCCCTAGCTATACCTTGTGGCTTATAGCCACTGATGGACCTCTGCTCCATATGCTTATCTAATTCCCTTTTGAAGCCGTCCATGCTTGTAGCACCCACCACTTCCTGTGGCAGTGAATTCCATGTGTTAATCACTCTTTGGGTGAAGAAGTACTTCCTTTTATCCGTTCTAACCCGACCGCTCTGCAGTTTCATGGAGTGCCCACGAGTTCTTGTATTGTGAGAAAGGGAGAAAAGTACCTCTTTCTTTACCTGCTCTTTCCCATGCATAATCTTATAAACCTCGATCATGTCACCCCTCAGTCGTCTCTTCTCCAAGCTAAAGAGCCCTAAGCGCTTTAACCTTTCTTCATAGGGAAAGTGTTCCAACCCTTTTATCATTCGAGTTGCCCTTTTCTGCACTTTTTCCAAAGCTATAATATCCTTTTTAAGGTGTGGTGCCCAGAACTGCACACAGTATTCCAAATGAGGTCTCACCATTGATTTATATAGGGGCATTATTATATTGGCTGATCTGTTTTCAATACCCTTCCTAATAATCCCCAGCATAGCATTGGCCTTCTTTATTGCAGTCACACACTGTCTCGACATTTTCAGTGAGTTATCCACTACAACTCCAAGATCTCTCTCTTGCTCAGTCTCTGCCAGTTCAGACCCCATCAATGTGTATTTATATTTAGGATTTTTGGCTCCAATGTGCATCACCTTGCACTTGGCCACATTGAACCCCATTTGCCATGTTGACGCCCACTCGCCCATCCTTGACAGATCCCCTTGGAGTGCCTCACAATCCTCACTGGTTTTCACCACCCTGAACAACTTTGTATCATCCGCAAATTTAGCCACTTCACTGCTTACTCCCATCTCCAAATCATTAATGAACAAGTTAAAAAGCAGTGGACCAAGTACTGATCCCTGCGGTACCCCACTGCTTACCACCCTCCACTGAGAAAATTGCCCACCTACACTCACTCTCTGTTTTCTATGAACTAGCCAGTTTTTGATCCATAAAAGGACTTGTCCTTCTATCCCATGATTTTTGAGCTTACTTAGGAGCCTTTGATGAGGAACTTTATCAAAAGCTTTCTGGAAGTCAAGGTAAATAATATCTATTGGATCCCCCTTGTCCACATGTTTGTTCACCCCCTCAAAGAACACTAACAGGTTAGTGAGACAAGATCTTCCCTTACAGAAACCGTGCTGAGTCTGCCTCAATAGGTTTTGTTCATCTATGTGCCTACTAATTCTTTCCTTAATAATGGTTTCCACCAATTTACCCGGTATCGACGTCAGACTGACTGGCCTGTAATTTCCCGGATCTCCTCTGGAACCCTTTTTAAAGATGGGAGTGACATTAGCTACCTTCCAATCCTCAGGAATGGAGGCAGATTTTAAGGAAAGATTACATATCTTTGTCAGGAGATCTACAAGTTCACATTTGAGTTCTTTCAGAACTCTCGGATGTATGCCATCTGGGCCTGGTGATTTTTCAGTTTTTAAGTTGTCTATCAGTTTTAGGACCTCCTCTCTCATCACCTCAATCTGACTCAGGTCTTCCAACACCCCTCCTGAAATCAGTGGTTCTGGAGTGGGCAAGCACTTCTCATCTTCCACAGTGAAGACGGAGGCAAAAAATGCATTTAGCTTCTCAGCCATTTCCCTATCATCCTTCAATACTCCTTTTACCCCTTGGTCGTCCAAGGGCCCCACTGCCTCCCTGGCTGGTTTCCTGTTTCTAATGTATTTGAAGAAAGTTTTATTGTTGGTTTTTACGTTTCTTGCTATATGCTCCTCATATTCCCTTTTTGCCTGCCTGACCTCAGACTTGCATTTTATTTGCCATAGCCTGTGTTCCGTTTTATCAGCCTCACTGTGACTAGCTTTCCACTGCTTAAAGGAATTCTTTTTACTTTTTACAGCCTCCATTACTCTGTTTGTTAACCATGCAGGCTTTTTCCTATACCTTTTTGTGCCTTTCCTAACCTGCGGAATATATATTTTTTGAGCTTCTACGATCGTAGTTTTAAATAGATCCCAAGCTTCCCCAATTGTTTTGACCCTTTCTACTTTTCCT
This sequence comes from Gekko japonicus, assembly GCF_001447785.1. NCBI lineage: Eukaryota > Metazoa > Chordata > Lepidosauria > Squamata > Gekkonidae > Gekko > Gekko japonicus. The sequence continues at coordinate 804,856 of NW_015177010.1, forward strand.
TTCAGTTTCCTCCCCACGTGTCCCCTCATATCATCAAAGTAATCTGGAAATGGTGAGAAGGTTTGGACCGTAACAGGCTTTTTGAAACCTCTGGGGTCCAGCTTAGCTGAAGCTGAGGGCCTTGGCTTTTCAGTCACCTCCATCTGGTAGTTGAGGGTGGAAATGACCTTAGTCAAGAGTCGTTGGAAGCGTTCACTTTGAAAAAGACGAGAGGATGTGGGTTTAACCTCCGCTTCATCCCCTGACCATCTCCCCTCTTCTTTTTATTTGGTGCCCAATGATGTGATGGTGGACGCCTGCTCAGAGCTGATGCTGTTCATGTGCTCCCTCCTTGGGATTCTGCCGGGCTGTGGCTGGTCCTGAGGCTCGGGCCCAGTTTCCTGCTCCATCTCCTCTTCTGCCTCTGAGGCTCCTGATGCCTCGTTTTGGATAGGGGTAATGTGTCCCTGTGACCTTTTCGGTGAGGCTGGGGACCTGGAGCCCGACAAGGAGTGAGAGGCCTGGGAACGGTAACGTCTCCTTCCCCTGGGGGAACCCCTCCCCCTGTCTTCCTGCCTCCTCTGCGGTGCTGAGAGTTGGGCTGCCTTTCCCCCCCCCCTGAGTCTCTCCAATGAGGGACCAGCATGGGGCAGGCCAGGGTCCCACCGGTAGTGGCCACATCCAAGGAAACCCAGCTGGGAAAGGTTGGGGAATGAAGAAATTTGGCCCTGCTCCCCCCGCCCCCTGCGCTGGCTGGGGACAGGTTGGCTGGGCAGGCTGCAAGGACTGGGGCTGACCGAACTGCGGTTGCAGCAGATGCGGCAGGGCCGGGTGCCCAAAGGCCAGCGGCGGCCACATTCCCGGCGCTGGTGGGGTTCCCCAGGGCATGAAGCTTGGGGCTGGTGCCGGGCTTGGAGCTGGTGCGAGACGCAGATTGTCGGGCGGAGGTTGGTTTGGCTCCGGCGCCTCTCCACGTGGGTAAGCTCCTGTCCCCCCCCTCCGCCTTGGAACGGACTCACCAGAAGGGCTTGCTGGCCCTGCAGTTTTCCCACAGTGGTTCCTCCTCCCCGCTCTGCTGGCCGTCGTGTCAGCCACTTTTGCGGTCTTCTTCTTTTTCTTGGCAAGCAGAGGAGAGCAGGAGCCAGTGGGCTTCAACCGCTCAGATCCCCCGCCGGTCGCCGCCATGCCACCGCCATCTTGAAGCACGTGGGGGGGTGAGCAAGGACCAGCCGGCTCTTTGCAATCAGCCGGCCCTACGGTCTGCTCATTGCAGCGGCGTGTCTCCCAGCCGCTGATCTCCCAGCAGTCTGACCCCCGGTACCTCGGGGGTACTGGGCTGCTGCTCCAAAGGGTGCTCCGTCGTGGCCGTTTCCCCTCCTCCCGGGACCTCAGGAGGTGGTGGGGGCCGAGTCTTCTTTCTTCTTTCCTGGGCCATCGCTTCTTCCGAAATCTTCCCTCTTGGCCCCTGGAATAGAAGAAAACTCCTTTTGGCGTCGTTTCCGTTCACTCATTTTTTGCGGCGCTGCTGGCTTGGAGCAGGAGCTCCAGGAGTCCTACCGAGTGCAGGGCTATGCAGGAACTGGAGAGGTCAGCCTAGGCCACTCCAATAGGAGCCACACAACAAAAGAAATTTGCATAGCCTATCGAGCGAGCAGAGGCATGACCTAACCAGTTCCTGGATGACTTCCCCCCACTGAAGGAGAAAATAAAACTGATGCCAATAAAAAAACCCCACCAAGCTATTATGGTAGACATCTGCTCATGTAAAGGCTATCAAGTGTGGCTGATCAAACCCTTTTAAAAAAGAAAACATTAAATGTGTTCTCTTTGATCCAAGCAGAATTTTTGCTTTGTGAATTCTGAACTGCAATAGGAGTTTTTTTTCCCAGCCAGTAAAAGATGGGTGGGTGGATGCCAGAGAAGTGACTTTGCATCAGTAAAAAACCCAGCTCTGCTGTCAATGTAAAAGGCAGCTGTTGCATGAGAAAGAGATGCACCACTTCCAGTGCATGTGACATTCTAACAGTGCTCCTGTGGTATAACAATGGTGTGTTTAGAAGTTTCATTATACAAAAACACTGTCAGACTGATTAAATAGGCAAGCCATGCCTTCTATGGCACACATGCATCAAGGAGACAGAGAGAGGTATCATTTGAACTAACACATTTGAAAGGCACTTCTTCCAGTGACTCAATAAAAACAGTCTGAATAAACTGGGACATGATAAAACAAAGAGGTTTCAGATTATCATGTAATGCCATGGTTTTGCCAGCATCTGCCCACATGATATGCATCTGAGGATCACATCTATGGGTTTACCACACCTTGTTCTATTGTGACTGGATCTGTATTTCCCAATAAACCTCTTACTAACACACGAAGAGAAATGTCTCCCAAACCATCCACTTCAGCAGAAGGTACAGAATTCTTCCTTTGTAATGTCCCACGTTATTGCCTTTATGCTATCCCCACTTTGGTTCCCCTACACTTTCTCTGAACCTCTAAGCCCATGTTACTGAATCTCTGCTATATGCAGGAAAAGAAGACTCTTTCTAGATGTCAAATTAGATGGGGAAATGAGGGATTAGATCAGAGGTGTCAAACTCATTTGTTACAAGGGCCAGATCTGACATAAGTGTCACTTTCTCAGCCAGGCCATGTGTGCCATAAAACCTAATGCCATATACTGGAGATAGAAGCTGTATAAAGGACAGCAGCTGGTAAGCTCTGAGTTGGTGTATCCTCACTACAAGGCCTCATGGGCTGGGAGGGGGTACAAAAGAAAACCCATATGGGCAGAGTGGAGAGCCAGTGGTGCAGCACTGGGCAGATGCTCGCACGATGCTTGACTGGTGCAGATGAGGTTGTTCTGCTGTGCTGAGGCCACAACGGAGTGGTTCTGCCCACTCCCCCCCCCAGCACTTCCTCCCTTGCATCAGTTGCTCGTGGGCTGCATAAGAGCCCTGGATGGGCCTAATCTGGCCCCCGGGCCTTATGTTTGACACCCCTGGATTAGATGAACTTCATGAATAGAAATGAACAAAGTGGAATCCCAGTGAAAGTCACATGATCCTAATCTGTACCAGCTCTAACCTCCTGCTGCAGAGACAGGATTTATAAACCATGATAAACTATAACCGAATAACAAGGAAAAATGGAAATATTCTTTTCCCCCTTTTACTTTGACCTGCTATATGTATCTGCTGGTGAACAATTCTGTCCCAAGGAACAAATTACAAGTCATAAGGGGAATGGCAGGTTTGGGTTATTCCTTTCCTGCTTTGCCTCTGTACAGTTAGACCATAGTCACTGAACTCTTTCTACACATAACCAGAGACAATGATCACGTAATCTGTTTCAGTCTTGTTTTATTGAAATTGGGCTTGTATTTTTGTTTTTAGAGGCCTGTTTAATTATTATTATTTTATACTTCATCTTTCTCCCTAACAGGGAGCCAAAGTGGGAAATATTATCTCCTCCTCTATTTTTATCACCACAACTACTATCTGCAAGGTAGGGTAGGCCAAGAGTTTCATAGGAGGGTGGGAATTTGAACGTGGGCCTCCCAGATCCTAGTTTGACACCACTACCCCCATGCTGTTCAAGTTCAACTTCAAGTTTTAGTTTACTGTTGATTGTGTTTCTTTTTAGATGTTGCTATATATTTTAGTATCCCACCCTGTGTGCAAAAATAGCAGAACAGAAATCTTTTAAATAAATAGATAAATGTAATCATTTTATTGTTTTAAACTCTAATTAGTTATCAGACTATTTTTATATAATTTTGTTTGTTACAAGCCTCCCTGTGGGCCGTTGTAATGACATCAGTGAAATTTAATTAACAAATAAATCTGAACAGCCCTGAAGGAAACACACAGAGAGGAGTATCAGAATGTAGAGGACAAGAAATGATTTTTTCTGTGAAATCTCCCCAATAATGAACTCCATAAATACCACCATGATGTCTGCTTTATTAGTCCTGTTTTAAGAGTAACTCCTGATATCTGATGGATATAATGGATCTCTTATGGATCGCTACCTTGATGTGGCGAGGGGGCTTGCGTAGTTCAATGAGGCTGCGGGCTATGCCGTGGAGGGCCACCCAGGACAGACAGGCCACAGCAGAGAACTCAGACAAAACGTGATCCACTGGAGAAGGAAACGGCAAGCCACTCCAGTATCTTTGCCAAGAAAACCCCCATGGACAGTAACAAAAGGCTAAAAGATATGATGCCGGAAGATGAGCCCCTCAGGTTGGAAGGTGTCCAATATGCTACTGAGGAAGAGCAGAGGGCAAGTACAAGTAACCCCAGAAAAAGTGAAGCGGCTGGGCCAAAGCCGAAAGGACGCTCAGCTGTGGATGTGTCTGATGGTGAAAGGAAAGCCTGATGCTGCAAAGAACAATACTGCATAGGAACCTGGAATGTAAGATCTATGAATCAAGGTAAGTTGGATGTGGTAAAAAAATGAGATGGCAAGACTGAACATCGACATCTTGGGGATCAGTAAACTAAAGTGGACGGAAATGGGCGAATTTAACTCAGAAGACCATTATATCTACTACTGTGGCCAAGAATCCCATAGGAAAAAATGGTGTGGCCTTTATAGTCAACAAGAGAGAGAAAAAGGCAGTCATGGGATACAATCTCAAAAATGACAGAATGAACTCGGTCTGAATCCAAGGCAAACCATTCAATATCACAGTAATCCAAGTCTATGCCCCAACCACTGACACAGAAGAGGCTGAAGTGGACCGGTTCTATGAAGACCTACAACACCTCCTAGAACTAACACCAAAAAATGATGTCCTCATCATCATAGGGGACTGGAATGCTAAAGTAGGAAGTCAAAAGGTAACCGGAATAACAGACAAGTTTGGCCTTGGAAAGCAAAATGAAGCAGGGCAAAGGTTAACAGAGTTTTGTCAAGAGAACACACTGGTCATAGCGAACACCCTTTTCCAACAACCTAAGAGGCGACTCTACACATGGACATCACCAGATGGGCAACACCGAAATCAGATTGACTATATAATTTGCAGTCAAAGATGGAGAAGCTCTATCCAGTCAGTAAAAACAAGACCTGGAGCTGACTGTGGCTCAGATCATGAGCTACTCATTGCAAAATTCAGACTTAAACTGAAGAAAATTGGGAAAACCACGAGGCCATTCAGGTTTGACCTAGATCGCATCCCTGATGAATATACAGTAGAGGTGAAGAATAGATTCAAGGGTCTGGATTTGATAGATAGAGTGCCTGAAGAACTATGGACAGAGGTTCGTGACATCGTACAGGAGGCAGCAATCACCACCATACCAAAGAAAAAGAAATGCAAGAAAGCAAAATGGCTTTCTGATGAGGCTTTACAAATAGCAGAGGAAAGAAGGAAAGCGAAAGGCAAAGGCGAAAAGGAAAGATTTACCCAACTGAACGCAGATTTCCAGAGAACAGCAAGGAGAGATAAGGAGGCCTTCCTGAATGAACAGTGCAAAGTAATAGAAGAAAACAATAGAATGGGAAGGACTAGAGATCTCTTCAAGAAAATTGGAGAAATCAAGGGAGCGTTCCATGCAAAGCTGGCCATGATAAAGGACAAAAACGGTAGGGACCTAACAGAAGCAGAAGAGATTAGGAAAAGATGGCAAGAATACACAGAAGAACTATACAAGAAAGACCTCAATGTCCTTGACAAACACGACGGTATAATCACTGACCTTGAGCCAGACATCCTGGAATGTGAAGTTAAATGGGCCTTAGAAAGCATTACTAACAACAAAGCTAGTGGAGGTGATGGTATTCCAGCTGAGCTATTCAAAGTCTTAGAAGATGATGCTGTTAAAGTGCTGCACTCCATTTGCCAGCAAATTTGGAAAACGCAACAGTGGCCACAGGATTGGAAAAGATCAGTATACATTCCAATCCCAAAGAAGGGCAATGCCAAGGAATGTTCAAACTATCGCACAATTGCACTCATATCACACGCTAGCAAGGTCATGCTCAAGATCCTACAAGCTAGGCTTCAACAGTACGTGGATAGAGAACTACCAGAAGTACAAGCTGGGTTTCGAAGAGGTAGAGGAACGAGAGATCATATTGCCAACATTCGCTGGATTATGGAGAAAGCAAGAGAGTACCAGAAAAATATCTACTTCTGCTTCATTGACTATGCTAAAGCCTTTGACTGTGTGGATCACAACAAACTATGGCAGGTCCTTAAAGAGATGGGAGTACCAGACCACCTCACATGTCTCTTGAGAAACCTGTATAAGGGCCAAGAAGCGACAGTTAGAACCGGATACGGAACAACTGATTGGTTCAGCATAGGAAAAGGAGTACGACAAGGATGTATACTGTCACCTTGCTTATTTAATATATATGCAGAGTACATCATGCGAAATGCTGGCCTGGATGAATCACAAGCGGGAATTAAGATTGCTGGGGAAAAGATCAACAACCTCAGATATGCAGATGATACCACTCTAATGGCTGAAAGTGAAAAGGATCTAAAGAGCCTCTTGCTCAGAGTAAAAGAGGAGAGCGCAAAAGTGGGCTTGAAGCTCAACATCAAAAAAACTAAGATCATGGCATCCGGCCCCATCACTCCTTGGCAAATAGAAGGGGAAGCTGTGGAAGTAGTGACAGACTTCACGTTCCTGGGATCCCAGATCACCGCAGACTGTGACTGCAGCCATGAAATTAAAAGACGCCTGCTCCTTGGGAGGAAAGCGATGGCGAACCTAAACAGCATGATAAAAAGTAGAGACATCACCCTGCCAACAAAAGTCCGCATGGTCAAAGCAATGGTATTCCCAGTAGTCATGTATGGCTGCGAGAGCTGGACTATAAGGAAGGCCGAGCGCCGAAGAATAGATTCTTTTGAACTATGGTGCTGGAGAAGACTCTTGAGAGTCCCTTGGACTGCAAGAAGAACAAATCAGTCAATCCTCAAAGAAATCAACCCTGACTGTTCCCTGGAAGGCCAGATAATGAAACTGAAGCTCAAATACTTTGGCCACCAAATGAGAAGGGAGCACTCACTGGAGAAGACCCTGATGCTGGGAAAGATTGAAGGTCAAAGAAGACGGGGACGGCAAAGGATGAGATGGTTAGACAGTGTTATCGATGCAACAAACATGAAATTGAGCGAACGTCAGAGGACAGCAGAAGAAGAAGAAGAAGAGAAGAAGAAGAGATTGAATTTATACTCTGCTCTTCACTCAGAGTCTCAGAGCGGCTTACAAACTCCTTTCCCTTCCCCTTCCCCTCCCCACAACAGACACCCTGTGAGGTAGGTGGGGCTGAGACAGCTCTTTAAAGAACTGCCCTTTCAGGGACAGCTCTTGTCAGAACTATGGCTTGCCCAAGGTCATACAGCAGCTGCAAGTGGAGGAGTGGGGAATCAAACCCGGTTCTCCCAGATTAGAGTCTGCACACTTAACCACTACATCAAACAGACAGGAGGGCCTGGTGTGATGTGGTCCATGGGGTTGCGAAGAGTCTGACTCGACTGTGTGACTGAACAACAACAACCTGATACATGAGCCATATTGATCTGATCATATTATTATGTTTCTTTTGTTTATCAATGCGCTAATCATTTGGACATTGTATAGTGCCTTCTTTCCTCTACTGCAGGGATGTCAAATATAAGAAGAGCCAGTTTTTATACCCTGCTTTTCTCTACCTTAAGGAGTTCCAAAGTGGCTTACAATCAGGTGGGGCTGAGAAAGTTCTGAGAAAACTGTGACTGGCCCAAGGTCACCCAGCAGGCTTCAGGTGGAGAAGTGGGGAATCAAACCCAGCTCTCCAGATTAGAGTCCACCACTCTTAACCATTACAACATGCTGGCTCTCCCTGGTGTATTGTCAGGGCATTTGGGTTTCTCAATATGGCCTCATTTCATCCCCTACCTCCTTCCACATAATTCAGTCATTTTCAGGGCCAAGGAGCCACAAATGCAGACTGGCTTGCTTATTCCAGAAACATCTCCACTTTCAAGATGGTTTCAACTAAACATTTAATTCGCCTCATGCATTTGGGGGCAAGGTTTAACAAGTTCATGTTCTTGGCAGGTTTCCAACTCCAGGTCTGGAAATTCCTGGAGATTTGGGGGGCAGAGCCTGAGGATAGAGGGGCTTGGGGAGAGGAAAGACCTCAGCTGGGTATTATATCATAAAGTCCACCCTCAAAACAGCCATTTTCTCCAGGGGAACTGATCTCTGTCATCTGGGAGATCTCTGTCATCTGGGAGATCTCCAGGCTCCACCCAGAAGCTGGTGTTAAGGCAGGCATTGACAGTGGTCATTGACAATGGCTCTTTTCTCAGTGCTTTCTTCTACACTTGCAATATATCCCTGCATAGGATGTACTCCTGGGTATGAAATGCTCATACGAAGCATCAGCAACAAGAGTTTAGGGTGTTATTGTTCATCACAATGAGATGGAACTGACTGTTCTGTTGAAAAGTTATGGAGCAACTGCCTTGTCAGTAACTTGGTATTCCCAGCCCACTTGTGGTTTTTACTCCCCTACATTACAGTACTGTATTATGTTTTGATACAGTGATTATGAGTTGAGGAGAGCATTGAAGAACTTCAACACTGTTTGAAATTTCTATCAAAAAGATCTATAAAAAAGAAATGGCCACATTAACTACATTCACCCACCCCCACAATTGCCCATAGGATATAGATTAAATGTTTCCCACAACTGATGGTTCCACACACAGATGCTTACAGCAAAAGAAGAAGCACATACAGTATTTATTATATATATAAAAGCTCTGTGGGTTTCTTTTGTGATTGGAACATAAACACCACAAAATCTTGCTTGTTCATCAGAACTGGCAAAATAAAAAGCTCTGTGTATTATGGTGTAAGCCCCTATTTGCCTTTTTACGCCTCAAGACTCAGCCAGTGACAGGAGTGAATTCATCTAGTGTGAACAGAAGACTCTGTTTATGGGAATGTGTTATTCAGGAGACCTCCAGGAATACGTTTGATTGACAAACTTTTGAAACCCACACTGCATCAAGAATCCTATGGCAGTGGACATGAATAATTAATCTTGAATAATATCCTACCATACGTCAAATCAAGCTCCTTTTAGTTCTAATACTATATAAAAAATACAAATACACCACTGTACTAATTAAGGTCTAATTAGTGGAATGAGATAAATTGCTCATCAGCATAAAAGAGATAAAAACTCTTTCCTACATCATTATGACAATAATATATGGAAAACATATCCAGCATTCTGCATTTAAGTCCTACCCAATGCTGTAAATGTCATAGATGCAATGAACATGAAATTGAACCAACTTCAGAGGACGGCGGAAAACAGGAAGGCCTGGTGTGATCTGGCTCATGGGGTCGCAAAGAGTCGGACTTCGACTGTGGTGCGCCTGAACAACAACAACAACAACAATGCTGTAAAGTTTGCATTGGAATGGGGAGGTTCTCTGTTTCAAATCCAATCACCATCTCAAATCCTCCTCAAAGAGGAGGACAGATGAAAAATACCTTGCAAAGCCGTGTTGTTATACATTGTAAAACAACATCTCCACTGAGGATCAAGATACCAGAATAGGGTAGGCTCTGAAGGTTCATATGGTAGACGATCTATGGGGAATCTCCAGCTGCCTCCACTGAGCACCGCTAAAAGGGGAAAGGAATACAGTGACTTCAGTGAAGGGCAACTAGAGATGGAGAGAGCCACAGGGTCTGCTGATGCTGCAGCAGCACTGCACTGAGTAACAGAACCTGGGGTGGGTGCAGGTAATGGCACCACTTGCTGTTGTCTAGCTCTGCTGTTCATGCAGCAGCCATGTTCCTGCATGCTGCTGCTACAGCAGCAGTGCCTCTAGCATCAGCACCTGATGCCCTCCTGTTAAGGTGCCACATTGCCTTTCCCCTACAGCAACGCTCAGTTTCAGTTGTTGAAATCCCACGGGGGACCCACCATGTGAGCCAAAGTTGGAAATGATGCAACATAGCAACCACACTGAAGCTAAGCAGATCTGGGTCTGGTCAATGCCTGGAGACCTCAAGGGAATGTACACCACCTTGAACTCCATGATGAAAGAAAGGTGGAATACAAATACAATAATAATATTGCAAAGAAATCAAGCACTCATGGTCGGTTCTCTTTTCAGCTTCCATCGCCACCTTGGGCAACTTATACCCATTTCGAAGGAAGCGGAGAATCAGGAAATCAACCACACTTATGCAGAACTTTGAGATCTCTTTTATTATTTCAAGTATTACAATGAAACCTGGCATGTACATTTACAACATAATAATCCATCATATCCAGCTCAACACACACACCTAATTTAAATGGGCTGGGGAAAACAGCTGCAAAAAACAGACCTGCACTTACCTGTAATTGCTGTTCATCAATGTCTTCTGTGCAGACACACATTGGGACTGCTCTTGCACAGGTTGGCTGTGGGACATTTTTTTTTCTAGCTCAAACACTCCGAAGAGGGGGCACCAAACCCATTTTTGGAGCCAAGACATGCGCAGGATTCCTGCCTACGGCACCACGTCCTCCGGCGGTAGGTGCCCCTTTCCTTCAGTTCCCGCTAGGCTGCCACGAGCCCCCTTCCATGGCACAATAGGTTCTGTGAGAGCTCACGGCGGGGCAGGAGGGAGGGAATATGTGTCTGCACAGAAGACATGAACAACAGTTACAGGTGAGGGCAACTCTGTTTTCATCTTCCGTCTTCTTGTGCAGCCCCAGATTGGGACCATTAGCGAGCTACGCAACAGAGGAGGTGGACTGAATCTCTCACTGGAACAGAGCCTGTAGAATAGCCTTGCCCACATCTGCTTCTTTCATTGCCTAAAGGTCTCAAGTGTAGTGCTTCACAAATGTGTCCTCTGTCGACTAGGTTGCTGCCTTGCAGATGCCCAGCAGGGGAACTTGTCGATGAAACGCAGCAGACAACCTCTCTGCTCAGGTGGAGTGTGCTTTCACATCAAGCAGACATGGCTCTCTGGATGCCATGTAGCAGGAACGGCCCACCTGGACATGGACTGGGCTGAAGCAGTTGCCCCAGTAACAAATAAATAGTGCTTTATTTTTACGAAATGGCTGAAAAGTTGGTAGCCTCCCATAATCACTGGATAATTTGCTACTCGAAAATTGAGAGTGGAGGAAGCATAAAATGTTCTCACAGTGCAGCTTTCAGCCTAGAGGCCCTATCTGGCCAAGCCTTTGGGGTAAGCACTAGCAAACTGAAAAAACATCAACACTGTGGGCCTTTCCTAAGCACAGAGAGCAGAATTCATGCTCATTGCTATGCATCATCTTTGTTCCACATTTTGCACATTTTTTAAACAGTGCCTTGGACGCCATGATGAGGGACCACAAGAACAACAAGCAGGGAGAGCCTGGATGATGGGGCCTGCTCCCCGTGAAATAGACTCCCAAAGGAGTGCAAAACGAGTCCTCGATGGGCAAAAAGGAGTCTTCTTTCATTCACGATGACGATGAAGAAAATCAATGGCGCGTGCTAGAAAGCTTCCTATCTCCTCACGGCAGCAAAAAAGGAACTGAGGAAAGGGGGCGCCTGCCAACAGAGCACGTGATGCTTTGGGCAGGAATCCTACCCATGTGTCAGCTCCGAAAAAGGGCAGGGCACCAATGCTCCCTCTAAGCTCTGGAGTCTTGTGAGCAAAAATTCTACTTTGTGAGCTACTGGCATTAAAGTTGTGAGTGAACAATTTGGCTACTGCATAAATTAGTTTGCTCCGGAGCCATCCTTCCTGTGCTAAGACAAAAATGTGTGAGCCAGAGGCTAAAAAACTGTGAGCTAGCTCACACTAACTCAGCTTAGAGGGAACACTGGAGTTTTTGAGCTAGAAAGAAAATGTCCCACAGCCTGCCTGCACAGATGTACACACTGTATTGTGATATTGGAAGCTTTACCTCTCAATTGTTGTGATTTACTAGTTGTTATTAGAACTGGGAACTGATATTTCAGGTATCACAGACACCTAGCTTCTATTTTAGTTTCCCCCTCCCCTTCTCCCTAATAGTTCTCCTTGGTTATTATCATCCTTGCCTACAAGGACCACTGGCAGAAGAAAGTGTCACAGAAGTTATTTTTAGAGATACACTAAACTGATGATTGGGGGGGGGGGCTCTGACACTACAGTGTGCTATTTTTACCACTTTGCAGAACATTTCTATTTCAAATTTTCAGAGAACACTAATGTGGGGTCCTGAACTTGAACAATCTTCATAATAATCAAAATGTATCCCAAAGACCTTTTGTGTGTGTGTGTGTGTGTGTGTGTGTGTGTGTGTGTGTGTGTGTGTGTGTGTGTGAAGTGCTGTCAAGTCACAGGTGACTTATGGTGATCCCATAAGATTTTCAAGGCAAGAGAGTAACAAGGTGTATTTTGCCATTGCCTTCCTTTGCATAGTGACCCTGGAAATTCCTTGGTGGTCTCCCATCCAAATACTAGCCAGTGCTGACCCGACTTAACTTCTGAGATCTTCTGAGATTGGGCTACACTGGGCCATCCAGGTCAGGGCACATATCCTCCTACCCAGGGGTCATTTCGTAGAAAAAGAGGTGCAGGAGCTCATTAGCATAACTCATTAGCATAACTTATTTGTATATGCTACACACCCTGACATCACCGGAAGTGTGTCAGAAGGCAACACCCACCACTCAGGCTCCACTGGACTGTTTTGGATTGCTAGCTATTGGGGGGTGGGGGACATGCAGATCTGTCCTCGCAGAGGAGGGAGAGCTTGTACCTGAATAAAACTTGGTCTTAAAGGTGCCACTGGACTGTTTTGGGCCGGGGGGCTGGCTCTGCAACTTACCTGGCTGCTTCTTGCTCTGACTGAGGGCTGTTGGGAGCAGGGGGTGGGGCTTGTTGCATGTGCCCACCCACTGGGCTCTTTACTGCTGGAGCTCTGTTCCTATGCGCTCCTGCAGGAAATGACCCCTGCTCCTACCCACTATTAACAAGCTTCTAGCTTTTATACTGATGCAGGTGAAAGAATATAAGTGCTTACCCAGAACTTTCTACCTGTGTGCATTCCATTACTAGATGCTCCTAGAATTCTTGTACAATCTAAACCAGCATTACTGATGGCAACTTTATCTTATTGATTGGCAGCTGGCAGCCCACTGACGAAGCACTGCCTGTGGAGGACTGGCACCAGGGCAGCCAACTGCTGGTCACAAAGCCATTCTTCTGCCTCTTTCCATCTATTCCCTTGGCTTTGCTACTGCCTGCTTTCCTATTTCTCACTGTCACTGTCTAACCATAATGTCCTATGGGCTCACGTCTGTCCAAGTGCTTGTTGAGAGTTCTAAAGAACTCCAAAATATTGATGGGGCAAGGCTTCCCTTTGAAGAAACCATGCTGGTTCACCCTCACAAGAGATGTCCTTCTACCTGTTTAATAACTGTACCTTTAATAATGTTTGTACCAATTTATCAGGGACAGAAGCTAGGCAAGCAAGTCTGTCTTTTGCCAGATACCCTCTGGCATCTACAACACTGGCTATCTGCCAGTCCTCCTCTGGTGAGCAGGCTGGTCTCAGATAGGTTGCATATGTTTGATAAATGAGCGGCATTCCCATGGTACTCTCAGGTAGCTGCCATCACAACCTGGTGTCTTGTTAATGTGTCATTTGGTAGATCACTCTAAAACATAATACTCTTTTTAAAGAAAGAAAAAAGTTGGCATAGGCTTTGAGATGGCTCAGAACTGGAGAGCCAGTTTGGTGCAGTGGTTAAGTGTGCGGACTCTAATCTGGGAGAACCGGATTTGATTCCCCACTCCTCCACTTGCACCTGCTGATGTGACCTTGGGTCAGTCACAAGCTCTGGCACAGCTGTCCTTGAAAAAGAGCCGTTTCTGTCAGAGTTCTCTCAACCCCACCCACCTCACAGGGTGTCTGTTGTGGGGAGGGGAAAGGAAAGGAGTTTGTAAGCCGCTCTGAGACACCTTTGGGTAGTGAAGGGCGGGGTATGAATCCAATCTCTTCTCCCTCTTCTCTTCTGGTTCCCTCTCCCTTTGGCTTTGGCTTTCTGTCTCCACCCAGTCATTCTTCCACTGGTCTTTTCATACCTTTCTTATTTAAAGATCCCTGGCTAGTTTTCTGTTCTAGATATATTTAAAGAAATACTTGTGGGCTGTTTTATGCTTTTGACAATTTGCTTTCTCATATGCCTTCTTACTTGCCTTATCATCAACTTGCACTTCAACATCAACATACATTGACACTTGGCTAAGTTTTGTGCTCTTTTTTATTCTCTGCATTAGGGGAAGCCCTCCACTTTTTCTTTTTCTTTTTTGCAGGAGAACTGGCTGCTTGTGACTTCCTCCATGCTGCTGTTTAAGTATTATAAATGACAGTGGTCATCTACAGCAAACAACTGGTTTTGTGGCTCATTTTATGTCAATAGCAATACATCTCTGGTTAATAGGATAGAGCAGAGATCCTCAAACTGTATGCCATAAGAAGGAGAAAATACTATTTGGAAAAACTGAGTACCAAGGGGGATGGTGGTGGAAAGTGCCATCAAGCCAAGGCCAACTTGTGGCAACCCCCTAGGGTTTTCAAGGAAAGAGACATTCAAAGGTAGTTTGCCATTGCTTGCCTCCATGTAGCAACCGTGCACTTTCTTGGTGGTCTCCCATCCAAGTATTAACTAGGGCTGACCCTGCTGAGCTAGGGCTGACCCCAGCTACCAATTTATGCCCCCTAATACAACATGGACCACTCAGCACTGATAGCATCCAAAGGCGTACCGATGGGCCAGGATTCTCTCATGCAACAATCTCTTCTATGAATGACCGTCAAAGGGAAATCCCAGCAGTTTCAGCCTTGCCCCAGCCCTAAGCCCTGACTGTGGGCAAAGGGAAAGACAAGATGGCAGGAGGTAATATTAAATGAGCTATCCTGCGTGTGCAAGGATGACATCTGCCCCTTCATTGGGGGGAGGATCATGAAGATGTATGTTTTTTAGTATAAGAGAGAAACATGCTTCCAGTTTTGATGCAGAAAAATGGCCCCGGCAGTGGTGGAAAGCGCCATCAAGTCGCAGCCAACTTATGGCAATCCCATAGGGTTTCCAAGTCCAGAGATATTCAGAGTTGATTTGCCTTTGCCTGCCTCTGCATAGCAACCCTGGACTTCCTTGACTGTCTCCCATCCAAGTACTAATCAGGACTGACCCTGCTTAGCTTCCAAGACCTGATGATATCAGGCTAGTCTGGCCCATCCAGATAAGAGTAAAAACAGTCCCACAGGAAACAAAAGTTTGGGAAATTGGAGTAAGACTGAACATAGAAGAGCCCTCCTGGATCAGACCAGTAGCACATCTAGTCCAGCATCCTGTCTCACACAGTAGCCAACCAGTTCCTCTGGAGGGGCAACAACAGGGCATAGAGGCTGAGGCCTTCCCTGATGTTGTCGCCTGGCACTGGTGTTCAAAGGTTTACTGCCTCTGAACATGGAGTTTGCCTTTAGTCACTCACAGCTAGTAGCCACTGACAGACCTATCCTCCATGAATCTATCTAATCTCCTTTTAAAGCCTTTTCTGCCTGTGGTCATCACTACATCCTCTGGCAGTGATTTCCATATTTTAATCGCTTGTTGTGTAAATGAGTATTTCCTTTTGTCCATCTTGAATCTATTGCCCATCCGCTTCATTGGATGTCTTCAATTTCTAGGATTTTGGGAGAGGGAGAAAAAGCTCTCTCTGGCCACTCTCTTTACCCTGCGCATGATTTTATAAACCTCTATCACAGGGGTGTCAAACATAAGGCCCGGGGGCTGGAACCAGCCTATCCGGGGCTTTTATGTGGCCTGCAAGCAACTGATGCAAGGGAGGCAGTGCTGAGGGGAGTGGACGGAACCACTCCACTGTGGCTTCAGCACGGCAGAACAACCTCATCTGCAGCAGTCAAGTATCATAGGAGATACTGCCCAGCACTGCACTGCTGCCTCTCCAGTCTGCCTCTGTGGGTTTTCCTCTGCACCCAGCCCATGGGGCCTTGCAGTGAAGATACACCAACTCAGAGCTTTACCAGCTACTGTCCTTTTTATGGTTTCTATCTCCTGTACCTGGCATTACGTTTTAGCCTGACAAAGTGACATTTATGTCAGATCCGGCCCTCGTAACAAATGAGTTCGACACCTCTGCTCTATCATGTCCGCTCTTAGTTGTCTCTTTCCTAAACTGAGAAGTCCCAGCCTCTTCAGCCTTTCCTCATAGGGAAGGAAACTGCCTTATGCTGAGTCAGACCATTAATCCATCTCACAAAATATTGTAGCTGGCAGAGGCCATATGAGGTCTCAAGCTGCCTACATCTGCCACTCCAGACAGAACACAGGACCTCCTCCTTAAGGACAGAATCCCCCTTCCACACTTCTGCAAACAAAAGAACGGAAAGGAGTTTGGAGGGGTTGGAGGGGGGGGAGCTGTTTGTGGGGTTGGGGCATCTGGAATGCTGACTGCCTGCAGGGTCTTGTAGAAAGAGATCGGGTTTTTTTCCTAGGTTCTGAATGGGTAACAATGAGAGAGACATGCACTTCAAATGAATGATCATTTGAAAATATTTTTGCAGAGCAGATAAAAATGCCAGAGTGGTACTTTGCGGACAGGAAAAAGGAGAGAGAGAAAAATTATGATTAATACATGTGATGGTTGAAGACTGAAGGAGAAAAGCAAGGGGAGACTTTCTGAAATTTCTTCAGAGCCCTGGGAATTAGGCAGGGGGAAGGTTTTTCACAGATGAATGCAATTATGATTGAGGTGGAGTGAAGAAGGCACTGGAATGTCTGCGCAGAATATGCTGCGATATAAAAAGGCCAGATAAGGAGTCAGCACAATACTCTCTTCTCTTTACGCATACATTCAAATATGGTAAAGAGGCAAGTGAAATTGTACTGGCATAATATAAACGCAAGGCCAATACTGCTCTTCCCCTCCTTTTATTATGGAAAGCAAAAGAAAGTAGCAGCAGCAGTGATGGCTGTAGCGTCGTTCAAGCATCCCAGAGACTTACCCATTTTGAACCTAGACTGGGATCCAAAGGTGGGATGGGATGGAGAACTATGCAGCCAGCCAGAATTCTGCATAATAATTTGCATGCTATCCCACTCCCAAAAAGACAGTTTTCTGTGTAAGAACATCCTCTTGAGCAGCAGGAATTGCTCCATCAAAAGCAACTGTGGAACTTCTTACACAGACAATGACAATCATGTGTCCTTTGCAGCATGGGTGCACGTGGGAGTAGTGACAGATGCAGCAAATTACATGAATATTTATTTGTTTGTTTGTTTGTTTATAGTCCATCTTTCTTGCTGGGACCCAAGGTGGATTACAGGATACAAACCAGTGCAGACAGATGGCATAAAGCAACCAGCAAACAATGCAATAGGACCACGATTGCAGACTTAGAGAGCAATGCAAACAACAAACTGTCTGGATCGATCTAATGCAATGTGTACTATAAACAATACAGAAAATGGAGCACAACTGCACCCAGCCACAGCTCACATTCTGCGCTGGGCCCATCCAACCCCTTGACCTCCCCCCACCTTGGCTGGGCTACACTGTTCATTTCCTTCCCACCTATGGCTTCCCAGATCACCAGGATTTCCTGTTTTCCCCCTCAGAAGCACATTCACTCAAGGCAAAGCAGCTACTCTAACAGTGGTGCCTTCTCAATGGGCTGCCTAAATTGTCCCCTAGCATCATCCAATGCTCTGATCAACTCTATCTACAATAACGCATTTTTTAAATGACTTAGGCTTTATAGATGGGGGGAAACTTGAGGTGGGAGCAGCTGTATATTTCAGTAAGAACATCATAGTTTGTTAGTTCATTAATTTAAATTGGTACAGGGCTTGTGCTGGATAAGTACGTTGGCCCTTTTATATTACCGTGGAGGGGGGGGGTTAATATCTTCCTTGAAAATAAGAGCCATAAAGTGAGATGAATTGCAATAATAAAGGAAGCTTTATTAACAATGCTTAACTCACACAGTACTACACTATACATCCTGAGAGCAATTAACAACTATTAAGAAATTAATCTCAGTGATACACCAAAGTAGTAGGTAAATCATACTGCTGTACTACTTTCCCACTCTCATCCCATTTTCTCTTTTATAGGTTGAAAAACAGAAGAATTGAGCCCAAGGAACGCACTCTACAATCATGTGTGCAAACAGTCCCTTTGAGCCTCTCTCACAGTATATGTGTGCCATATGTGAGTGACAGAAAGCAGAAGGTGATGGAATGAAAACACAAGGAGAGTCTCCTGAAACTAATTACAATTCTGATCAGAAGGGAATCATTTGTAGGCCAAATGTCAATTGCAGTAAATGCTTTTATACTTCTGTTATCAATTGACTCGCGTTAAAACTTACCTCTAAGAATTCCCTTAGCTGCAAAGACATTCAAAGTTATGAGGCTTGTAAACTAACATAACGATTGTGCTACTAGCTCTCTCCAAGACCCGCTACAGTTAACTATATTATAGAAAATTCCAGGTATGGGGCATTTAAGGAAGGAAGGTAGATAGGTAGGTTGGTTTCACTATTTTCCACAGCAAAAGAAGCATCTATAGATTTATTCCAAATTATTCAACTCTAGAGGCAGGCGGAAATGAAAGAAGAAAAAAGTTAAATTTGGCTGGACAAGGAGGATTGTGGCCTTTTTTAACATCTGGCTGTGCTCAAGAGAGGTATATTATATCCAGTTTTATGAAGGGTGAAAAAAATAAACTTCTTTATGCCCAATAGCCCAACAACATTCATACAAATCCTTTCACAATTGGGCAAATTAAGAAATGCATCAGTGTATGTCTTTATCCTTTTTCTTCCAAATGTCTGGACACACTCAAAGGAAGGGACATACCAAATTTCAGCCTGGCAGATTTCAATGTGCCCTTACCTCTAGATTTGTCCATAAACCATGCAGGATAACAACATCTGCAATGCACAATAAGGAAACATTTTTAAAAATCTCTTTTTCAACTTCTATCTTTTGGCAAATTCCTTCGTCAGAGCACAAAAATAAAATTTCTTGCAATCTCTCCTATATAATAAAAGCGTTTTTGTCTTGCAAGATTCCATTCACTCCAAAATCAGTTGACTCCGTGATGTGTCAATCACAAGGTGTCTCTATCTACTGGCTGTGTTGCCTGAGTTTTCTCCCACCCACTGCAGCCTAGGCCACTCTTCTCTGATTGGGCTAGCATTTCAAGGTCATTTGCATAGGAAGCTGATTGGACTTCACTCCACTCCGCACCTCAAACTCCCCCCCCCCCGCAAGACAGTTGGAACTCTCAGTTGCATATGTGACCTGGTGTATTCTGAGGTAAAATATGTCCTCACTCACAACACATCACTTCCCCTTCAAAAGAAACAAACCCAATAACACAACCATGCCACACCACAAAAAAGACAGATCACACCACAAGCAGAATACCACAAGGCAAAAAATGATAGGAAAAGGTGTCAGCAGTCACCTCATTACTGCCACAGATATGTACCTGAGAGTGCTTCAGAGGATGGTGTGCAGGTCCCAGGATCATGTTATGGACCATTCACAGACTTTCAACCTTAACATACCTCACAGGATCATACAGGAGAGAGGAGAATGATGTCAACTGCTTTGTTTCCCACTGCAGGGAAAGACTGCCCTTTCCCTAGGCAGAGGCTGGGGGGAGGGGGGAGATGTAAACCTGAAGACAGACAGGCAGATAAAGGTAGGCTGATGGTTGCCTGGAAAGGACATAGGGTTGCCAACTCCAGGTTGGAAACTTCCAGGTTACTTTAGAGATGAAGCCTGCTGAGGGTGGGGTCTGAGGAGGAGGAATACCATTGTTGCCAATCTCCAGGTGACAACAAATGACAATAATGATTGAGCTGTAGACAGCTGGAGTGCTCGTAAAGCTCAGTTGCTAATTCAAAGTGCTGGGGATGTGTTGCATTCTGGCAGGGGACGCTGTGAGTGTAGAAAATGAATTACCAACAGAGTAGTGTTTTGGAAAATCTTTAGGAACTGTTTGGTCCATATACCATGGGGCACCCATCCAGAGCCTCTGGCATTTTCTCACTCTGCTGCCCTGGCTGCTTGCTCCTGTTTAGCAGGAGCCTCCCTATGGAAGCTGTCTGAGTGATTTTGGACCAGCCCCAGACTTTCTGCCTAACCTACCTTGCAGGGTTGCTGTACAGATCACAAAGTGGAAGAGGAGAATGAAGTAAGCTGCTTTGCTCTCCACTAACGAGAAAGACAGAACTTTGCCTAGGAAGAGGCTGCTGAGAGGGGAGGAGATAAAGTTGCCAACTTCAGGTATGGAAATTCCTGGAGATTTGAGGGGTGGAGCCTGGAAAGGGTGGGGTTTGAGGAGGGGGTGGGACCTCAGACAGGTACAGTGCCATAGACTTCACCCTCCAAACCAGTCATTTCCTCCTGGGGAACCATTGTTGCCAATTTCCAGGGGAGGGCTGGAGATCACTTAGAAATACAACTGCTATCCAGGAGGGAGGAGATGGAAAACTGAAGTCAGAAGGAGAGATGGTTGGCTGGGAAGGAGATAGGGTTGCCAACTCCAGGTGGGGAAATTCCTTGATATTTGAGGGGTGGAGCCTGGAGAGGGTGGGGTTTGAGGAGGGGTGGGACCTCAGACAGGTACAGTGCCATAGAGTCCACCTTCCAAATCAGCCATTTCCTCCTGGAGAACCATTTTGCCAATCTCCAGGGGAGGGCTGGAGATCACTCAGAATTACAACTGCTCTTCAGATGGTAGAGATAAATTCCCCTGGAGAAAAGGGTAAGCTCTGTGTCATTATACCCTGCTGAGGTCACCACAGCAAATTGACGCTGAGTGCCTAAGGCCAGGGCACCCACCCAGAGCCTCTTTCTAAAGCTCATTGTATTTATTTCCAAAATGGGCCTTATTCCTAGTAAAATATAAATGCGAAAATAATCTGGTGAGGAATCCTTAAACACACTGGGGTGATATTTCCAAAGACTTGCTTTCCTGTGACAATAAGGCTTTCATGTCTTATAGTTTCCTGTAGTGTTAGTCACAGGAAGCAACAGCCTCATCTTTATGTCACCAACATGGGAAAGGGTTACTTCGCATGATGGTTGTGTCTTTTCAGTTGTACCAGGTGGATACAGAAATACTGGTAAACATGCACATATAATGAAAAAAGGAAAAGAAAAATGGCAGAAAAGCAGATGAAGATCATTGGGCAGAGGCAGCTGTGGTGTAGTGGTTAAAAGCAGCAGACTTTGATCTGGAGAACTGGGTTTGATAGCCCACTCCTTCACATGAAGCCAGCTGGGTGACCATGAATCAGTCACAGTTCTCTCAGAGCTCTCTCAGCCCCACCTTCCTTACAGGGTGTCTGTTGTGGGGAGAGGAAGGGAAGGAGATGGTAAGCCGCTCTGAGACTCCTTTGAGTAGTAAAGGGTGGGGTAGAAAACCAACTCTTCCTCTTCTTCTTCAAACCAATCTGTTCTAGATTATGGTTTTCCCCCCTACACTTCCCTCAAGGTACACAGCATGGCTTACAGGATCCTCCTCTCCTCCATTTCACCCATACCACAGCCCAGGATTTCCAGGCCCGGCCTGGCAACCAGTGGGAGACTGGATGGGGCATTGACATGAGGGTGGTTGTTGGTGACAGCACAATGTCATACCCCTCTAGGAATTGGAAACTTTATGGTTTTCGCATTGATTCCTAGATAGGTGTGCAGTCACTTCTGGGTTTTCTTAGAAGTAACTATGCCATTGTTGATGGTGATTTTTTTTTCCATTCTTCCAACAGCCACTGGAGTGCTGGTGGGCAAAGCCCACAGGGGGCACGAGATCTCCCACCTCTAGTGGGCTCACTGCAACCCTAGAAGAACCCTTCATGGTAAGTAAGACTGAGAGAGAAAGTAACCAACCCAATGAACTTGGTGGCTGAGGGAGGATTTGAACACAGGTCTCCCCAGATGTAGTCCAAACACTACACCATTTCAGCTTTTGAAGTGGCAAAGATGGGCAGGCAAAGGATTTCTGATGTCCACAGTAGCTGTCCTTGGTGGGCCAAGGAGTACTGGTTCCTGAAAAATGCAGTTAGTGCCATGGAACTTATCTTCCAGCAATAGCAATACTTCCTTATGTGGTGCCATCTGGAAAGAGTAGGGATAACTTTGCAGGAAAACCATGTTCTCTGCAAAGCTCCTGAGTAACTTGCAGATGACGGCACAATAAAAAGTAAGGGGGGGGGGGAAACGCTTTTCTAAATAATTTGCAGTTTGATTCATCCACCTCCAGTCCTGTGCTTGAACATAAAAAGAGCCCTGCTGGATCAGTCTAGTACACTATCCTAAGAACATAAGAACATAAGAGACGCCAATGTTGGATCAGGCCAAAGGCCCATCCAGTCCAACACTCTGTGTCACACAGTGGCCAGAAATACCAGTGCCATCAGGAGGTCCAGCAGTGGGGCCAGGACATTAGAAGCCCTCCCACTGTTGACCCCCCCCCAAGCACCAAGAAGACAGAGCATCACTTGCCCCAGAGCCCCTAGCTATACCTTGTGGCTAATAGCCACTGATGGACCTCTGCTCCATATGCTTATCTAATTCCCTTTTGAAGCCGTCCATGCTTGTAGCACCCACCACTTCCTGTGGCAGTGAATTCCATGTGTTAATCACTCTTTGGGTGAAGAAGTACTTCCTTTTATCCGTTCTAACCCGACCGCTCTGCAGTTTCATGGAGTGCCCACGAGTTCTTGTATTGTGAGAAAGGGAGAAAAGTACCTCTTTCTTTACCTGCTCTTTCCCATGCATAATCTTATAAACCTCGATCATGTCACCCCTCAGTCGTCGTTTCTCCAAGCTAAAGAGCCCTAAGCGCTTTAACCTTTCCTCATAGGGAAAGTGTTCCAACCCTTTTATCATTCGAGTTGCCCTTTTCTGCACTTTTTCCAAAGCTATAATATCCTTTTTAAGGTGTGGTGCCCAGAACTGCACACAGTATTCCAAATGAGGTCTCACCATTGATTTATATAGGGGCATTATTATATTGGCTGATCTGTTTTCAATACCCTTCCTAATAATCCCCAGCATAGCATTGGCCTTCTTTATTGCAGTCACACACTGTCTCGACATTTTCAGTGAGTTATCCACTACAACTCCAAGATCTCTCTCTTGCTCAGTCTCTGCCAGTTCCTGCTTCACACAATGGCCAGCCAGATGTCCCCAAGCACAGTAGCCAAACCTTTCCCCCTTGTTGGTTTTCATTGAGCCATGAATTTGTTAAAGCTACCTGAACTAGTGACCATCACAACTTCTAACAATGAATTCCACTTTTCATGGTGGATTGGTAAACATCCATAATGGTGGAAATGACAGTGCTTCTTCTGAAGTAATTCCCAGTGACTTAGTGAGAGATCCATAATGGCACTTCTTTGTATCCCCCGCCAGAGAATCTATCATAGTCATCTGCTATTGTTTAAACTCTGCCATGCTGTTTTATCACTGTTTCTGTCAAAGAAAAGCTCATCCATTCTTGCTAATAGCTTTTTTGTCATTTTTTTTCTTTTGCAAAAAAGAATTGTTCAGTGATCAAAACTCAAAGAAATATTGATAACTAGAGCAAATAAAAAATTGCAGGAAATATTAAGAAGGCTGTTAATGAGATGCAGCCAAGGGTGACAAATCCAAGGTTTTATCTGCCTTAAAACTAAAAGCAGACTTTTCCCGCACCTCAGTGGTGCTGCTGTTTACTGCAGAGTTAAATCCACAGCTGATGCGCTGACTTTGTGGCCGGCCTTTCACAAAAGGGCATTTATTTTAGGGGATATTTTTTTCTTGAATTCAGACCCAGCCCTCCCCACGTGTTCCACACTTCCTTTGAAAGGGGGTTGTGTGGCCATGTCATGTACTTCATCAGCAATGGAACCTCCCTTTTTTTGCACACATGCAGTGATGTTATAACATCATAACATTGTTTAAAAAAGAAAAAACACCGGGAGCTATAGGGGAGGGGGGGGGGCAGAATGAATAAACAATACAAGCATGTGGCGTCAAAACCTACCCGCCAAAAAAGAATAAAAGGAAAGAACTTCATGGATGTTTCTCCCAGATTAGAGTCTGCACTCCAAACCACTATAACAAACTGGCTAGTGCTAGAAGGGTACAAAGACAAATATGGTCACAGTCCATAGACATGAAAAGATAGAGCCACAGGAACTGTGTAAAGTGCACTCAATGTTTCTTTAACAATGACAATAATATTATAAATATGAACATTACAAAAATGATACTAATACACTCAAATTGTAAATCCAGTTATAGAAGATAAGAAAGACGGCGGGACGGTGGTCTCCGGAATGTGATGCCGTTTCGACAACGTCTTCTTCTGACCAAGAATCTATAAGTGGATGATGTGTGGAAAGTTGCACTTCAATAGAAAAGCTACCCAATTCACATGGAGTTCAATGACATTTTTCACCTATTTCTTTGCACAAGTATTGGAGAAAATTTCTCTCAGACGAAGTAAAGCTTATGTGTGGACATGTATGGTAGTATACTTAAAAGACACATGACATGTACATTGTTTATTAGTTTGTTTATTCCCCACTGTTCTCCCCAATGGAGACACAAAGTGGTTTACATCATCATTCTCCCCTCCTTCATTTTATTCTCACAACAACAACCTTGTGAGGTAGGTTAGTCTAAGACAGAGTGATTAGCCCAAGGTCACCCAGTGAGCTTCCAATTTGAACCTGCCAGGTTAAAATACAGAGAGAACACATGGGGTAAAAGAGATCATGAGCAGATAATTTTTTTTTTTTGCTGAAAAGGGGAAACAAGATTTAAATATAATGAAAACTGGAGACTGATTCATTCATGTAGCGGCCACCAGGATACTGGTCACGCCATTTGTATGAACTGCTGCTTCCACAGCCATCCTAATTCCTGCAATGGAGTAAACTGAAAAAGTGCCTCCAACTATATCCTGAGAAATCTGTGCAGCTGAGACTACAAGCAGGGGACCAACAAGGACTTGTGGGGGCATCTCATTCTTCCCTCCCCTACTATTTACTCTTTCCTTTCCCTGGAGGCCTTCATACTTCTCCCCTTTTTCTGCTTCCTTCTCACCTTCCCACCCACCAGCTAACCTACCTTTATCTCCCCCCCACCCCAATCTTCAGCTTTCCCTCTTTTCTTCACCCCGCGAGCCTCTTCCTGGGAGAACCATGGCTCAAGTTGAACAGTGCCAGCCTGGATCCAGCTGAACAGTGGGGAACCTGTGGGGACTTGCTGGGGATACCTCATTCCCCCCTGTACCCCCTTTCCCTTTCTATTTCCTCTTTCCTTCTCTAAACCCTGCCCGCCAAAAGACTTCACACACACACCCTAATCTCCAGGAATTTCACAAACCAGAACTGGCAACCCTAGCCAAAACAGCTCTGGAAAGCACCATAGCGTTTACTGATAAAAACAAAGCCGGTTGTGGTAGCAACAGCCATTGAGGGCATCCATTTCTTATAACTACAGGAACTCTTTTTATCATTTTGGTCTTTTTTAACCATCCGGTGAATTTCTCCCCATATTGTTCTGGAAACCTGGGGCATGTTTTGGGTCAGTAGAAAGATCCGTTCATGGGTCCAACCTCTGCATTTAAGTGTCCTCAGATATGGCCAGCTTCACTATTAGAATATACAAGTAGGGACCCGCAAGAAACTTGTGGGAGGAGCCATTGCACTCCCCCCCTTTGATTCTTCCCTTCTCCCCCCATTTATCTCAGTGTCTCTCTCTTTCACTCCCCCCACCCTCTCTCACTTTCTGTCCATCTACTGTAACTCCTCCTCTCTTTCTGCCTCCTACCCGTCAGTCTTTCTTTCTCTCTCTCTCTCTCTGTCCCATTTCATCACTCTTTTTCTTACTGCCCCATCCCACCTCTTTCTTTCTCTCTTTCTATTCCACCATCACTTTCGTCCCCCCACTCCATCACTCTTTCTGCCCAGGTACTCTTTCTCTTTCTGCTCCCCACCCCATTGCTCCCTTTCTCTCTCTTTCTGCCCCCATCACTCCCTTTCTTTATGCTCGCCTGGCCACTCACCCAGTCTCTTCTGCAGTGGTGGCTCACCTCCCTTCCCCAACCAGCTTTGCTACCTTGGTGGCTCTGCCAGCTGCTTGACTAGCCTCTTCGGTATCTCCCTGGCTACTAGCCAGCCTGCCAAGACTCTTAGCTGCTGTTGGGTGCAGCATGAATCCTGGCCTCCCAGCATCCACCATGTGTCCCAGCACAGCTCCCTGCCTTGCCGCCAGGCCCACTGTCACCAACACACCTCCCGGGTGTTGACAGAGAAAACAGGTGTGTAGGGTCCCTCAAGTTTGGAAAAAAATCTCATTCCTGACAGTACAGGCCCAATCCACAGATTTAGATGTCCGTAGATTGGCCCACGCTTGAGAAACAGATTTATAGATGATGATACTACTATGTGGAGATATCCATTAATAACGACAGGATTTTCCACATAACCCCAGATAGACCATCTTCCTTGTAATAGCCCCAAATGCTTCCAGTAGGGGTTGCCAACAGCCTGGAGGAAAAGTGTCCTATCCCTTTACCACAGGTTAAGATGCTGAACTGCAGGCTGTGGAAGGTCGGTAGTTCAGCAGTTCGAGACCCAACTGTGCCTCATGACGGAGTGAGCTCCCATCTCTAGTTCCAGCTCCTACCAACCTAGCAGTTTGAAAACAAGACATTGCAAGTAGATAAATAAGTACCAGTTCAGTGGGAAGGTAACAGCCTTCCGTGCGCCTTCGCGTTTAGTCACGCCGGCCACATGACCACGGAAACGTCTTCGGACAGCGCTGGCTCTTCAGCTTTGAAACGGAGATGAGCACCGCAACTCTAGAGTCGGATTCGACTGGCTTTCGAGCAAGAGAACCTTTACCTTTACCTTAAAGGGATGTTATGTACTAGGTGATGCTAATTACCTCCATGCCATGCAAAGCGTCAGCTGCCCATTTCCACACATTAGGCCTCTTTTAAAGGTTACAGGACATTTTTTCCCTCCAGGTTGTTGGCAACTGTAGCTGCTAGATGAACCGAAAATTCTCCTACTTATATGTGTGCACATGCTTAGCTAAAGGGACACATTCACTAGAATGCTGTATTTTTACTGTCCTGCATAGGGATGAAGGAAAATCTACACGGACAAAGACGCAAATGGGAAGAATTGCCAATACAGTTCTTGGGCTGTTATTAGGATGATTGCAAAATCAAATGTAATCAGATTTCATCACCAAATCAAGCTTTGTCCCCTTTCGGACTGCTCACTGGATCAAATCCCTATTCATGGGATTTGTGATAAGCAGTCCAATAAACTTCATATTATATTTCCCCCCCCTCCCCCAGTATATCCAATCTGCACCACTTTCTCTGTTAAAAAATATTCAATTGAATTCTGCTTTCCAGGGGCTGCAGGATGACATTATACTGAGCAGTGGATCCAGATATTAGATATTATTTATATTTATTTAGTCCTGGGGGAGCACAGCTCACAGCTCCTCAATAAGAAAGCCAAGTTATCTAATCAGCACTGCTTCCTCTTTTTTTTTAAAAAAAAAGCATCAATTGAATACTATTCTCCGGAGATTCCAGGAAAATATTATCTTGAGATATACACATGATTTATATTTACTTAGTATATTTTTATCTCACTTTACTACAAGGTGCTCAGTGTGGCATACAAAGTTCTTCCGTCCTCCATTTTAACCTCATAACACTGTGAGACAGGGTTAGACTGAGACAGGGTGAATGGCCAAAGTTACCCCGTGAGTTCCATGGCAAGCTTACCACTGTAAGCACCACACCCTACAGAACTTTACAGCCAAGCAAGTTTGCATTCCAGTTCAACTTCCTAGTTGTGGTTCTGCATTCTAGGAGCAATCCTAAACTCAGGCTCTGGATAGCTTGGGACACTGACTAAGCTCTACACAAGCATAACATTGAGATCCCCCAATAAAGATATGCCTACATGTCTGTAGACAGGGGTCATTTCCTGCTGGAGCGCACTGGAGCAGCGCTCCGGCAGGAAGGAGCCCAGCAAGCCCCCCCCCACTCGCCCGCCTAAGCGGGCAGGCCAGGGAAGGTCTTTCAAGGATTGGGGAGGCATTTAAATGCCTCCCTGTACCT
The DNA here is from genome assembly GCF_001447785.1 of Gekko japonicus. Taxonomy (NCBI): domain Eukaryota; kingdom Metazoa; phylum Chordata; class Lepidosauria; order Squamata; family Gekkonidae; genus Gekko; species Gekko japonicus. The sequence goes on from NW_015177010.1 coordinate 833,050, forward strand.
TCCCCCACTCACCCGCCAAAGTGGGCGGGCAGGCTGGGGGAAGGCCTTTGAAGGAGCGTACCTTCCCTGTACCTTCCTTCGCTCACCCACCGAAGCAGGGTAGTGGTGGCGGGGGCTTGATCGGGTGGGGGTGGGCAAAGGCTGGACGCTCCGGTGGGGGAGGCTTCCTTTGGGTGGGGAGTGTGTGTGTCTCTGTCTCTATGTTCCTCCATCTCTCTCTCTGCCCCTCTGTGTGTGTGTGTCTGTTTTTGTGTCTATCTCTGCTCCTCTGTGGGTGTCTCTCTTTCCCCCACTGTTCGTGTCTGTCTCTGCCCCTCTGGTCCTCTGTGTTTCTGTCTCTCTCTCTGTTTGTGTCTCTCTCTCTGTCTGTGTGTGTGTGTATGTGTCTCTGTCCCTCTGTGTCTCTCTCTCTGTCCCTGTGTGTGTGTGTGTCTCTGTCTCTCTGCTCCTCTGTCTCTGCCCCTGTCCCTCTGTGTGTGTGTGTGTCTCTCTCTCTGCCCCTCTGTATGTGTGTGTCTCTGTCTGTCTGTCCCTCTGTGTGTGTGTTTCTCTCTCTGTTCTTCTGTGTGTGTTTCTCTGTGTCCTGTAATGTATTCAGATGCTGCCCTGAATGCATTAGGAGGTATGTAAATCCTCCCATAGAGAAGCCATGCAAAGCTTCAAGCTTCGGCAGGGATTCGCGCTGAAAAGTATTGTGGCCAATCAGATTTGAATGTTTGTAAGCGGGACCGCTTATGATTGGTCGTTCATGCACACAACCTGATAGGTTGGTTTATTGTACAGTAGGTGTGGCTACATTAGCCCGGAGTGTTTAAATACCGAACTAGCTGAAATGAAGTGCTATGTCAGATTGAAGTTGTCAGATGACAAATGTTCGGGCTATCAAGAGTTGTACCGTGTCAGAAGAAGTCGATTGAAGAGCTGAATAAACCTGAGTTTTCTGAAATCACTCTCTGACTACTTTGTTAAGTGCAGACTTAACAATTGGCGACGAGGATGGGATCCAGGAGCGGGTAGGCAGCCCCGCTGGTCCCGAACCAACGACGGACAACCAAGAGCAGCAGCTCGCCGTGGCAGAGCAGCGACAGGCACCACCAGCACCGGTGGCAGCGATCGCAGCTATGGCCAATAGCCCGAAGTTCGAGGCATTCGAACCAGCGACCGAGGACTGGGACGCCTACCTGCTGAGGTTCGGGTTCCACCTTGAAGCGAACGACATCACCACGGAGGAGAAGAAGCGAGCCACCCTCCTGAGCTCTTGTGGCAAGAGCGTGTTCGATGTCGCCAGATCCCTGGTAGCACCAGTGGACATCGGAACAGTGCCGTTCAAAGAGCTGACTAAAAAGTTGAAGGCACACTTCTCACCGCAACCGTCGGAGATC
>NW_015177010.1:837538-862521 GCF_001447785.1 Gekko japonicus
ACTTGCTGATGGTCGCAAGTGGTGTAGGCACGAAGACCAGTTGAGGCAACGGTGGGCGACTGACCGACCCAACGCGTTGCCAACTGAGTCAATAGACCCCGAGGACCTTCCGAGACCTCCCCTGGAGGCGAGTGCTGACGGGCCTGAGGGCATCAGCACTGTTCCAGAGGCTGGGCAGACCCCTCCTCTCGAACTAGGTGTAACGGATGGAAGTGTTCCTGGCTCTGAGGTCCCAGAGCCAACCGAAGTGCCACTGACGGAATTGAGCCCTGAGCCGAGTCCACCGAGACGGTCTCAGAGAACGAGACGAGCACCTTCCTACCTAAGCGATTATGATTGTTCGTAGTTGTTTTTGCTTAGGGGGGAGGGCTTTGTAATGTATTCAGATGCTGCCCTGAATGCATTAGGAGGTATGTAAATCCTCCCATAGAGAAGCCATGCAAAGCTTCAAGCTTCGGCAGGGATTCGCGCTGAAAAGTATTGTGGCCAATCAGATTTGAATGTTTGTAAGCGGGACCGCTTATGATTGGTCGTTCATGCACACAACCTGATAGGTTGGTTTATTGTACAGTAGGTGTGGCTACATTAGCCCGGAGTGTTTAAATACCGAACTAGCTGAAATGAAGTGCTATGTCAGATTGAAGTTGTCAGATGACAAATGTTCGGGCTATCAAGAGTTGTACCGTGTCAGAAGAAGTCGATTGAAGAGCTGAATAAACCTGAGTTTTCTGAAATCACTCTCTGACTACTTTGTTAAGTGCGGACTTAACAGTCCCTCTTTGTGTGTCTCTCTCTGTCTTTCTCTCTCTGTCTTTCTTTGCCTATCAAGGTCAGTATTGTTTCAGAGGGGCGATGCCAGGGTGTGTGGCATATACAAATAAATTATGTCAATGAGTTATGCTAATGAGCTCCTGCACCTCTTTTTCTACGAAATGACCCCTGTCTGTAGACATTTTGCTTCCAAGGCACAATGGCATCATACAGAATTGGGAAGTAGGACTGTTGATTACACTGTTGATAACTCTGGCATAACTGTTAAAGCTCCCACAGAAGTTACAGGCAGTGACCAAACCCCACCCCTCCTGCTTCCTACCACACCTCCAAGCCACCATGCAGCTTAGGACACTGACTAAACCTCTAGGCAATCACAGCTCTATTTAGCACCATCTAAACCACAGCCAAGATACCCACAGCTCAGACATGAGTCGGTGTGGCACGGGGCCGCATCTTGCTGACTTCAGGTTGCGTACATTCAAAACTCCCGGGGGGGGGGACTTTAGTGATGGGGATTGCAAAGAAATGGCAATTTGTACACAAAGAGAGCACACTGCACATACAGCCAAGGGCATAAGGGCAGGGGAGAAACCCATTGCTAGAGTGTATTTCGAATAGAACCCTTATAGGTGTTCCACCTCAGGGGATTGTTGACCAAAATGATTGAAATGTGGGACAACCAATCAGCATGAGCAGCCCACTCCATGTAATTGTGTTTCACAGTGCAAAACGTCAGCAGAGCTTCAGACTCCACACAGAGCAGTCTTGCAACTAGTGCCATGAGGGCTTTAACTGGTGTGGCCTTGTATGCTATACCCATGCATTTCTACTGCAGCATGCAGTCCTCCTTGCCCTGGATATATATGGCTGATTTCAATTAATGTCTTCAGGGCACTGCCTGCCAGCTGTGTGCCCACCTGGGTGTGAGCTTAGAGTAACGTCTCCAGGCTCTGTGTGGCACAGGTTCTAATCTGACCTCTGTCTTCACTTTCACTGCTTACCAGCCAGGTTGTTGGCTAAAAGGTTAGTTTTGCATTCTTGCCAGAATTCCCCTTGATGGGATTCAGACCTATGTCTCCTGGTTCCCACACGGGTGCTTTTCATCCAGAGAGCTGTAAGGGAGATGACAGGAATGTGGCAGTTTCAGACTCTTTTGAGGGGGTGATATCAATAGCCCCTTCATTCCCCTTGGGGGAGTTCAAGGTCACAGAGGTGCACACCTTGGGGGGGGGGAAAGAACAAATAGAAAAATTCCTGGCTATGGAGAACAACAATTTGAGATGGAACAACTTTGGGATGAGTTCTGTAGATGGTTTATAGGACAGATCCAGGAATTCAATCACACTGAATTGTTCATTATATATTAAGTACACCAAATCTAACTCCACTGAAATTATATACTTTAACATATATTATATATGCTTTAGTAGCAGGCCTAATAGTTCAGACTAGTCTGATTTTGTCAGAGCTCAAAAGCTAAGCAGGGCTGGTAGTTGGATGGGAAATCACCAAGGAAGACTGAAGCTGCTATGGCAAACCACTCTTGCTCATCTCTTGCCTTGAAAATTCCAAGAGGTGGGAGTTCATGGAGTCACTATGAGTTGGTTGTGACCCTAGACACACTTTATCTTTATTATTGTTGTTGTTATCTTTATTGTTGTTGTTCAGTCGCACAGTCGCAACCCCATGGACCAGATCCCACCAGGCCCTCCTGTCTTCCACCATCCTCTGAAGTTTGCTCAATTTCATGTTCGTTGCATCTATGACACTGTCCAACCATCTCATCCTTTGCCGTCCCCGTCTTCTTTGACCTTCAATCTTTCCCAGCATCAGGGTCTTTTCCAGTGAGTGCTCCCTTCTCATTTGGTGGCCAAAGTATTTGAGCTTCAGTTTCATTATCTGGCCTTTCAGGGAACAGTCAGGTTTGATTTCTTTTAGGATTGACTGATTTGTTCTACTTGCAGTCCAAGGTGCTCTCAAGAGTCTTCTCCAGCACCATAGTTCAAAAGAATCTATTCTTCGGTGCTTGGCTTTCCTTACAGTCCAACTCTCGCAGCCATACATTTATCTTTATATCACCTATTAAAAAACAAGTAATCTAACCCCAGGTATGACTGGAAAGCACATGACAGAGTAGCCCCGCTGAACCTAACCAGGTTCTTGCTAATTTTGTTAATGCCTGTAAAATAGACTACTACATTTATGGAGTAATCCTAAGCAGGTCTACTCAGAAGGAAATCCCATTTTATTCAATGGGATTTACTCCTAAGAAAATTGTTCTTAGGATCCCTATCTTAAAGTGAGTGCCATTATGGAAGAACACTGGGATATAGAACTAATTAATAATGATCAATAAATGTATATTATAGCCTCTATTAAGGGAAACCCTAAATAATAGGTCAGTTATTTTTTAAAAAACTGAATATCAGTCCACAAAGAACCTAAGGAATACTTTCAAGTGATTTGCTAGGGAATGGCTACCCAGTGGAATGGATGTCTATCAAAGGTTTCACTGGAGTTAAAAGCTTTTTTTGCCTTTGTTCTATAATTCTAAAATAAAAGAACTTCTGAGGGCATGATGTGACTTTGAAACCATTTTGAAAGTATACTATCTTTCTAAACAACAGGTCTGTGTGAAGTTAAAAAAAAGAAAGTTAACAAAGTAAAGCTAAAAAATGCCTGGGAAAACTCTTCCTATCTAAAGATAGATTTCACAAAACCATATTAGGGAGCACTAACTCAGACTCTATAATTAAACATTTGAGGGGGGTGGAATAAAATGAAAGAAAGTATTTGGTTCGAATAGATAAAAGGAAGTACTTCTTCATCCAAAGAGTGATTAACACATGGAATTCACTGCCACAGGAGGTGGTGGCAGCTACAAGCATGGACAGCTTCAAGAGGGGATCGGATAAACATATGGAGCAGAGGCCCATCAGTGGCTGTTAGCCATAAGGTATAGATAGGAACTCTCACTCTGGGGCAAGTGATGCTCTGCACTCTTGGTGCTTGGGGGGGGCAACAGTGCGAGGGCTTCTAGTGTCCTGACCCCACTGGTGGATCTCCTGATGGCACCTGTTGTTGTTGTTTTTTGGCCACTGTGTGACAGAGTGTTGGACTGGATCGGCCATTAGCCTGATCCAACATTGTCTTCTCTTATGTTCTTATGTTATTTTTACCTTTAAAAAATTAAAAACATATTCTTCCAGAATGATAGTATTATTCACACATGACCAAGAAAACAGATCTCAGTGATGAGGTACCAAGATACCTTTTAAATCCTGTAGCCAGGATCTAAAGGGCTGTGCATTGGCTCTATTTACCCACAAAGGTTAGTGGGGAGCTCTGGAATAGCTTTCTGAGGCCTAGTAATGGGGTTCTGATGGCAATCTGTCACACAAAACCCCCAAGTGTACCTGAAGAAGTGAATTCATAGCCTCTTTCGATCCTGGCTAGTCTATATTAATTAACCATGAATATTCTCACTAAGCCTACACATGTCATCTCAGGGCTGCCATCTATCCATCACTATGCCAGAAAATAAGTGGATAGGATGCACTGCTTGAGTGGCACAATATCACAACTTGTGGTACTACAAGTGGACTCAGGAAAGTGGGGGGAAAGCACAACACCATTCCATGGTGCTAATGTCAGAAGCAACACAGCAGCGGTATTCAAGTCACAGTCCTTATGTAGCAGAGATGTAGAGAAAGAAGGGATGTGATAGGGCAGAAAAAGAGAGGTGAAGAAAATGCCATGCACCGTGGTGCCAGCTATGCTCTGTGGTGCAACTGTGTCAGTTTTCCTGAGCACCCCAAGTGTCAGCTTTTGCATGCTCAGCTGTCACACGTTCCCCTGGCTCCTCCAAAAGTCTCCACCCAACTCCTTTGTTACTCTTTATGCCTGGAAGTGTCTCTGAGAATGCCTGTGTGGTGTTGCCTCTCACTTCCTTGGAATTTTTGCTTTTTGAGTCAAACCTTTGGAACAGCTCTCTCCTCCACTGCATGTATAACTGAAAATACTACATGTTACTTCCCCTGTTCATCCCCATGTCCAAAGTCTTCCCTTCCCTTTGTTGTCTCCCTTGTGTACATTTTAAAATGTAAGCTCCTTGGGGCATAAACTTGCCTTCTCAAACTGTGAAAAACTCTACTGTGCATCTTGACGGTGTCAAATAAGTAAGTAGCTATACAAATAGATTATCTTCAGCAACAAAATCCCTGTAGAAATCTGGAGTTCTCTCTAAGGAAGATCACATTTGGAACTGCCAAACATTTCTAACAAGAGCCCATGTGATGTAGTGGTTACAGTAATGGACTATGATCTGGCTGACCCAAGTTCAAATCCCTATTCTGCCACAGAAGCTTGCTGGGTGTCCTTGGGCCGCTCAAACACCTTACAACAACATCCAAGCCAGTTTGGTGTAGTGGTTAAGTGCATGGACTCTAATCTGGGAGAACTGGGTTTGATTCCCCACTCCTCCACTTGCAGCTGCTGGATGACCTTGGGCCAGCCATAGTTCTGTCAGAGCTGTTCTCTCAAGGACAGTTCTGGAAAGAGCTCTCTCAGTCCCACCTACCTCATAGGGTGTCTGTTGTGAGGAGAGGAAGGGAAAGGAGTTTGTAAGCCACTCTGAGACTCCAAGTGAAGGGTGGGGTATAAATCCTCCTCCCACTCCTCCCATTAAAGTCAACTCAGAATGTACAAAACAATGAGAATATGATTGGAACTAAGCAAATTTCAACTGATGAACAGATTTCTGGGGAGAATTATTCTATAGTTATTTAAATCACCTTTATCCTACTTCTCTGTTACTGCCTGTGCCCTGGCAACTTGTGGTTTAATATTAATATTGACCCCAAAAGAGTTTTTATTAGTTTTACTAGGGGATTTTTTTTCTTTTTGTTAACAACTGTGACTTTTCACTTTTATGTGCTTGATGAGTTTTGTCACCTCATGTAGAAGAGCATCTGGCATCTCTCTCTTAGTCTGACTTGATCTTCTACTGCAATATTGTTACCATGACTACTGAAAAGACTGACACAATATTTCTGTACTTTTTTGATAATAGGATCCCTGTTTCTTATCACTTTTCCATCTTTTTGTTTGATAGAAATAGTGTCATACTTACTGCATACTGGCTTCCATCTAGCTTTTATAAAACCGTGATTGTTATTCTACGGTCTTTATATTTTTTCAAACACACAGGAATAGAATAAGCCTCTTGCTAGATCAGACCAAGGTACAACTAGATTTGTTTCTTATGTCTATCAATGTCCAGCTAGATATCTCCTGGAAGCCCACAAGCATGGAATGAAGGCAACCTTCATACCCTTTGTCTCCTGGCCCCCGATATTCAGAGGTACGCTCTTACACATTCTCAAATGTTTCTGTGTGACACAGGAGGTGGAGAACATGAACTTCCTGTGGTATAGTGGTTAAGAACGGCAGACTCTAATCTGGAGAACCAGGTTTGATTCCCCACTCCTCCACATGAAACCTGATGGATGACCTTCAGCCAGTCACAGCTTTCTCAGAACTCTCTCAGCTCCACCTACCTCACAAGGTGCCTGTTGGGGAGAGAGGAGAGGAAAGATGATTGAAAGTCACTTTGAGACTCCTTAGGGTACAGAAAAGCAGAGTATTAAAAAAATACTCTTCTTCTTCTATTTGGTATAAGAATAAGAAAAAGAGATTAGATTTATACCCTGCCCTTCACTCAGAGTCTCAGAGCAGCTTACAATCTCCTTCCCTTCCTCTCCTCCCAACAGACACTCTGTGAGGTAGGTGGGGCTGAGAGAGCTCTGGGAGAACTGCTCTTGAGAGAACAACTCTGAGAGAACTGTGACTGACCCAAGGTTACCCAGCCGGCTGCCAACCCCGATTCTCCAGATTAGAGATCAGTAACCACTGCACCAAACTGGCCACATGAATAGGCTTACCAAACGCCGGCGGGGGAAATCTATTTCCTGGCAGGATGCGTGCCGCGGGGGACGGCTGTGCGCGCTGCACCCGCACATCCTGGCGACGGCGGGTGCAGCGCGCACAGCCGTCCCCCGCGGCACGCATCCTGCCAGGAAATAGTTTTCCCCCGCCGGCGTTTGGTAAGCCTACACATGAATGCCATAACTCCATACAAAGATCTCAAGACTCCAGTCCAGGGGTCATCAAGCAGAGTTGAAACACCTCTTTTCTACACTCTTCTCAAATCTATCTGGTTTCATTTTGACTTGTTTTTTGTTTTGTTTCTGGAGGAGGCAGCACAATGAGCATCTTATTGTCTTCATTCCTGCAAAAAAAAGCTGGTTTCTAGCCTGAATGTGAAGAAATGAGCAAACCTCCTCAGAGATAGCAAAAACACCTTCCAATTCCCAAGATTCAAGCTTTGTATTGCAAAGGCATATGAATGCAAAACAGAACAAGAGCTTTTGTGAGAGCTGCTGTCTATCCAAGGCAGGCGTAGAGCTTCCTCCTCCTTAAGTAGGGCAGTTGAATAACCGGTAAAAATGGTGGGGGGGGGAGAAAGAATTCAGAAAATATGCCTCTTCCTTCACTTTCCCTGTGCTTAAAATGTATTCTTTTAATGAAAAGCCATCTCATTATTTCACATACTTTAAGGTCAATTTAAAGGTTCTTTGCTATAATAAGCAGCCCCATATTTCAAAAAAACCCCAAACACTCTACAAATATTAATGTCCAGAAGTCTGTACGGTGTGCCTTGCTTGAAATGTATGAGGATGCTGACAGAGTGACATTTATAAACTGTGTCATTAATTCTCCAACAGGAGAACCGTGTCTTTCATTATTGTTCCCCCCCCCCTTTTCCCCACTAGACACAATTTTATCCTGTAAATCAGTTGTCCGCACTATTTATCAGCTACTCATATTCGAGGAGCATCATCTCACTTTCCATTTACAGTCAAGCAAAACTTCTTAGTAAGACATTTGGTGAAGAAAAAGGAAATAATTTAAAGGGGGAGAGGGAGTATGTGCCCCCCAGTGGACACTCTCTAGCTGAGGCACCAAAAATTCAGGGAAACCTTCATAAATATGGTGGGGCTTGCCATTTAACTTAACAGAGAAATTTCATAATGGGCCACTGCCCTAGCAGGCCACTGGTGGCTAAGAGCTAGCTAAACTAGGCTCCAGCAATTCTGTCTCAAGGGCCACTTGGCTCAGAACCTTGATCGGCAATGGTAATTGGTGTCAGCTTTCCAAATGATTCCTCCTGCACTGCTGCCAGATTGTGTGAGGAAGCAACGGGTAAGCTGGGTTCAGTATAGGGTTGCCAAGTGCCTTTCTCCTGCTGGTTGAGGGGATTTGGGGGGTGTTCCATTGGTGGGTGGGGACATCAATGACACGCTGATGTAACTTCCAGAAGTGACATCATAGTGTCAGTGACATTGGAGCAACACTCTACTTTTTGGGCAAACCTCTATGGTAAAAATGGCTACAAACCATAGAGTTTTGCCCAAAAAGTAGAGTGTCGACCCCAATGTTGCTGACGTGATGACGTTATTTCTGTTTGGGGGTGGGGTTTCCCCCATGGGCCAGCTGGCTAGCAGTGGGCCAGGGCCCACAAAATTGGGAGATTCCCTACCCCCACCTGGGGACTGGCAAGCCTGCTCAAAATAGTTCTGCCCCTGGTGGGGGGAGGTTTAATGTCAGCCATCCACTTTAAATTTCGCATCCTGCAAGCAGCTCTAAAGGGGGAAAAAATAACTGAGCATCATATGTAACATTGTCTGTGAGTCAGGGGATTTTCATATGTGGGGAAAACATTCCACTCTAAATAGTACTCTAAATTGGTACTATCCAGAAATGCAACATTATGTCCCCTTTGTGAGAATTAGGACTTAAACTAGTAGTGAAAGAGTACCAGTAGCACAATACTCACCCAAAGACACTGAGAGGGAGAGGAGATATCCTTTTAATTGATTAATTAATTAAAGTCATTTATGCCCCGCCTTTCTCCACAATGGGGACCCAAAGCAGCTTCTGCCATTCTCCCCTCCTCCATTTTATCCTCACAACAATCCTGTAAGGTAGGTTAGGCTGAGAGAGGGTGACTGGCCCAAGGTCACTCAGCAAGCTTCCAGGACTTGAACCTGGGTCTCCCAGATACTAGCCCAACACTACCACTACACCACACCAGCTCTGCTAACTTTCCAAAAACTAGAACTAAGTTTGTATCCAGTGGCACCTTTAAGACCAACAAAATCTAATTCTGGGTATAAGCTTTCGTGTGCAAAGCACACTTTCTCAGATACCCAGAATTAAACTTTGTTGGTCTTAAAGATGCCCAATGGACTCAAACTTTGTTCTACTGCTTCAGACCAACAGTTGAGGAGGTTTGAATCCCCCCCCCCAATACATTTTGAAATGGCCTCTGCAGGGATCTACTTCAGGCATCAATGGTGAGAGATTAGAATGTTGGGTAAAAGGCGGGGGGGGGGAGAGCCCTTTCCAGACCTATTTTGGCCTTTCAGGGAGGGAGCCTTGGGGCCAGGCCTGACAAGGGTTGCCAGTGCCAGGCTGGGGAATTGCTAGAGGTTTTGTGGTGGACTCTAAGAAGGGCTGGATTTGGGAAAGGGAGAGGCCACAGCTGGGTATAATACCACAGAGTCTACCCTCCACCCTCCAAAGCAGCCATTTTCTCCAGGGAGACAGATCTCTCCTGTCTAGAGTTCAGTTGTAATTCTGGGAGGGGGGGTGTCTCCAGATCCCACTTCGAGGTTGGCAACCCTAGGCCTGGTAGCAGTCTAGGGTTGCCAGGTCTCCCCTGGCCACTGGCAGTGGATGGGGGGGGGTAAGGTTGCCAGATCCAGGCTGGGAAACTCCTGGAGATTTGGGGGAGGACCCTGGTGAGGACCCTGGTGAGTCCACCCTCCAAGGCATCCATTTTCTCCATGGGACGTTATCTCTGTAGTCTGGAGATACGCAGTAATTCCAGTAGATCCCCAGGTCCCACCTGGAGGCTGGCATCCCTAGGCAGCACCCTCTGGGTGACTTGACCACACCTGATTTGCATGACCAACTAGGCCCGGCTGCTTGCTACAGTTCATCAGCAGCCACCCTATGATAGCCAGTGTGGTTCAGCAGTTATACCCAGGTTCAGATCCCCATCTTGCACTGGGAGTTGACTGGGTGACTTTGGACCAGTCACATACTTTCAGCCTAACCAGCCTCACAGGGTTGTTGTGCAGATAAAAAGGAGAAGAGAATAATGTAAGCTGCTTTGGTCCCCACTGTGGAGAAAGACTGTAACCTTCCTAGGCAGAGGCTGTGGGGAAGGGGTGTGGAGACAGAAAGTCGAAAACAGATAAAGGCAGATAACAGTAGGTTGCCTGTTGGGTGGGAAGGGAAAAGGGTTGCCAACTATTTATCATGCATAAAAAGCCCCTTCAGTGGAAAGGAACCATGGGCACAGTCCTGCAGAAGACAAATACATTTAAGTCCCTGGGATTCCAATGGAAGAGATTTGTTTAAATCTCTTATTTGAACAGGATTTCTAAAAACTGCCTAGAATGTGGCCTATGATACTTTCAGTCATTTGTTTTCAGATTTGGGGCCGCCAAGTCTCCACATATACTTTGAACCCCTTTATAAACTCTTGAAGTCTGCAATGCAGATTGCTGGTAATTGAAATCAGTGAACAATTAGCACTGATAATTTTGTGACAAGAACATTTGAAGGAACCATTTAGCAGAAGCTAAGGGGAAGCACATGGGAAAAGAAGACAAACAGAATCATAGGCCCTTTGCAAACAAATAAATGAAGCAGAGGACACTTTTACATGTTTTATTATTTTCCTTTATTATTTTGGGGGTTCTCAGATGGTGAAAAACCTGAGTGCCAAAGCCAAAGGGTAAGAAGAAAGCATTTCACCTGTCAATCAAGAGCAGAATCTTTTGTATATATTAATTTTTTAAACAAACATCCCCACTGAAGGTCAGAGAAGGTATCAGGCGCAGGGAAGCCAAGCTGAGCAAAGGAGCTGTTCTTAAAAGTCCTTTTGTGTTCAGTAACAGAATTTCCCCCATTTGTTTAGTCTGAAATTCGTTCTTTATCATCTCTGGGAATGTTATATCTCACAAAGTATAGGAAACATCTGGATTCCATATGCATTGCACCTATTTGGGGCCAAATACATTTCATGTGTCATTTTTAACTCCTTTAGTTTCTTCTAACAGCCTGGGACTTTAATATGTGCTTTTAAAAACACTAAATTGTAAAAGAAATTACCACTCTCTGATGATCAGCACCGAGTTTAGAATAGTCAATGTTTATTTTTCCTTCTTTTTTGTATTTCATTGATTTGTCAGAAAAATATGCTAAGCCCCCCAAAAAACATTATACCAAAAAGAGCAGCAGCACTATTAACACATAACACATACACCAATTTTACCTTCAAATGGCTTACAAGTGTGAGGTAATGCTATTTAGGAAGCAATCCCAGGCACGCTATCATTTTGTGCTTTTGGGATTGAAGCCACAGTCTATTATGCATTTATATAAACTTCTTAGGCAAAGGACAGTCTTTTTATCAACATCTGCATAATCCAGCAAATGACGCTAGTGTTCAGTGTGTGCTTTTTAAGATCCCTTTACTTTCATATAATTGTAATATCCTAATATATGTGTCTGTTATGTATAAACTTGATCATTCTTGTACTTTGCTGAGTACAATTAAATTTTACAAATAATTAATGCAACTTTATAAGTATAAAGTTATGTGATGTGGATCCAAAGATTCTAGGTGGATCTTTCATTCAAGAAAGTGAATTCTCAGGAGTAACATGGCCTGTGATCTTATTCATCTGATCCACCAGTTTTCCTAAAATGCAAAAAAATACAGTTTGGTGAAGTGGCTAAGTGCGCGGACTCTAATCTGGGAGAACTGGGTTTGATTCCCCACTCCTCCACTTGCAGCTGCTGGATGACCTTGGGCAAGCCATAGTTCTGTCAGAGCTGTTCTTGAAAAGAGCAGTTTCATCAGAGCTCTCTCAGCCCCACCTACCTCACAGGGTGTCTGTTGTAGGGAGGGGAAGGGAAAGGAGTTTGGAAGCCACTCTGAGACTCCGAATGAACTGCGGGGTCGAAATCAAATTTCTTCTTCTTCTTAAGAGAGCCTCTCTTCCTACATCCTTTTTAAAAAAATTATCCTGCCTGTATCTGTGTTGAATTTGCATAGGTGTCACATACCATCAGCTCAAAATCTTATGATTGGTTTTCTGTAAGATGCATTTATAGATATGGTTTCATTTTTCTGCCACAGATCTGCCCGGCCCTACTCAGTGCCCATACATGTGCCTTTTCCATTGTGACACCCCCCCCTTTACTGGTACCTCCCCAGCAGTGTTCCCTCTAAGCTGAGTTAGTGTGAGCTAGTTCACAGTTTTTTAGCCTCCAGCTCACAGATTTTGTCTTAGCTCAGGAAGGAGGGCTTCAGAGCAAACTAATTCATGCAGGCGCCAAATGGCTTGCTCACAACTTTAATGCCAGGAGCTCACAAAGTCGGATTTTTGCTCACAAGACTCCACAGCTCAGAGGGAGCATTGCTCCCCAGATATACCTGTGCTAAACTCACTCTCTCCAAAAGACTCAGAGGGACTCAGCAATCAGAAAGGCACTAAGACCAGGGTCCCACACCCCACATTGGTCTGTCACAGGCTGACAACATAGAGCCAGAAAAGACTCCAATTTGAAGCAGCCTGACAGGCTCAGAAGGAACTAAGCCAGATAGGAGTACTGTGAACAAGCACGTATACAGGATCTCATGACTGATACAGAGATAGCCAGCCCCGCCATACTGATCCTTAATCCCATCTCCTCTGACCTCAGCACCACCTTGGTAAATTGCATTTTCTCCTTCAAAGTAATTTTGAGGGTCTAACACCCTTCCCCACTCCACATCGAGCCACTGACACAAACGCAAACACTGGTGACTTTCCCAACCTCAGAAATTCACGCCAAGCGTCCTACATGTACCCAACTTAATCCAGCTACTCATTACACCCCGGCTAGCCCACCCCTGGCTCCCCCAAAAGATATTTAAACTGGCACTTCACGCCTCAACCTTCGTACAGCTCTTGGGGCCCATAAGAGTGTACCCTCAGACTCTGTCTGAGCCTTTGACACAAACCGCTGGTCACCCGTGTCCTCCTCCTGCCGCATGGATTCCACTTCTCTGTTTCTTAGCTCTCGCCATGTTAATCGATTGTTATTGTTTTTGCATGAGTGAAAAGTGTGAACTTTGCATTTATTCACAAGAAAACTCCATTTATTCAATCAAAAGGTCTCTTCCTTCCACTGGTATCTCTCACAATTGGACTCTCATATACATAAAGAACCCTTGTACACGTGTACTGCCCTGCACATCTGTAATCAGACCCAGGCAATCTGTGTAACAGAATAGCCTGCCTGAGGTGGCCACAAAGGCTCCCACTCTCCTGGCTTTCCACAAATTATGCAAAACTGAATTGTTCAAGAGGGCTTTTTTTACACAGGCAATAGTGTTGCACTGTACAAAAAGATTCACAAAGGTACTTGGATAAATTATTAGGTCCTGTGGTCTACATTACTGTGTATATCTTTCTAAATCTAGGATCCTACTATGTAATGCTTGTATCATTTAATGTCTCATGTTAATACTTATGCCTTCTGTTTTTAGACTTCTGGTGGGTTCTACAACCCCTAATCCTATTGCATTGTTTACTGAATATCCCATCTGTCGATTGTATTGACTCGCTCTGTATAATCCACCTTGAGTCCAAGCGAGAAAGGCGAACTATAAATAACGTAAATTAATAAATAGCTTTTTCAATATGCCCAGGAACAAACAGTTGTGCAATTCAATCGATGCTTAGAACCTACCACAGAAGCCCACCAGGATAATTTTTGTTTCAACTTCAGTAAATTAGAATGATATAATTTTATTTAACTCTGCATGTTAATCTTTCACATGTTATAGATTCACTCTGATCCATATCTTCTCCAGTTCTTGTAGCCACTTCTGGACAGATCCGCAATAAAAGAGCAGATGCAACACAAATGGTAATATCAAAGAAATTCCAGGTGCCAACTCAGTTTCCATACATATTTATCATCAAGTTTACAAACTAAATATGTAACCTATGTCCTTGAATTCTCTAAATCTTGTCAGGATTAGTGTCACTCTATGCCTGCTTCTATTTCAGAAATATGAATGTTATTTTTGCCAAGATTTTAAAGTATCTGCAGATAAGCATGCCGGTATAATCGGAAACAGAATCACTAATCTCTTCAGCACATTCCTTTGTACTGCCGAGCTACCGTAACCCAATAACTTTACATAAATACTCAAGCTGGAATTGTCACCTAGAAGCAACTACGTGCTGTAAGGCAGGGGACAAGGGCTGGGAAAAGAAGCAAGGTATCAGACTCTTGAACAAACTTACTCTCAACAACACTCTCTGAATAGTGATTTGTTTATTGAGAGATGTGCATGTGTCAAGCTAAGACCATTCCTGTCAGAACTAACTTTTTCGGCACCAGATCTGGAATTATACATGATTTAAACAAGCCCACCCCTCTCCTGTGACCTGTCCAATCAATCCATCCATCCAGCCCACCTAAACCTAGCACGCACTGTTAGCCCTCCTCCCCACCTGCAAACCTACAGCTATATGATCTATGACAGGCCAGCTAGCAGAGACAAACGTTCAAGGTCGTTCCACATACTTCCCATTTGGGAGGCCTCTTAAGAAAACAGTTCCCAAGCAGTTAAACAAAGCAGTTTCTCATACACAATGGCTGATTTCGCGCCGCCGTTTGCCCTGACACTATTGGTCAATTTCACACCCGAAGCTGTGGGGCTGCATTTTGACTCGCGGCTTCGCCCGATTTTCCCCGCAGTTTCGTGATCTTGATTTTTGAGGATCATGACACTGGGGAGGAAATCGGGCGAAGCCGCGGGTCAAATGCAGCCCTGCAGCTTTGGGTGTAAAATTGACCAATAGTGTCGGGGCAAATGGCGGCGCAACCGTGAGGCAGCAAGGAATTCTAGGGCTTGCTATGAAGAGGAAGGTAATGGCAAACCACCTCTGAATGTCTCTTGCTTTGAAAACTCTAGAGGGTTGCCATTAGTTGACTGTGACTTGACAATACTTTTCATCATGAATTACTGACCTCCAAAATGTCCTATCATTAATGGCCTTGCTTTGGGGATAAAAATTGCTAGACCAAGTGAAAGTAAGAACAACAGAAATTTTACTCTGTGTTAAAATGGATTCACATAATCACTAAGTGAAGGAGATCTTCTAACTAACGTTGAAATAGTTTGTCTCATTTCTCCAAGGTCAGGGACAGAGGGTGGCACTAGGGGAGAGAATTTCATCACAAAACCCTCTGGTGTGTGGTGTCCCCCATGGGGCTATTCTCTCCCCAATGTTATTCAACAGCTACTGCACACTCTCGCCCAGTTGGTGCAGATATTTGGGCTGAGCTGTCATCAGTAGGCAGATTATACCCAGCTATATCTGTTGATGGATGGACGGCCAGGCACTGCCCCAGAAAATCTGGCTGAGGGTTTGGAGGTCATGGCTGGATGGTTGAAGCAGAGCTGGCTGAAATTAAATCCATCAAAGATGGTGGTCCTGTGACCGAGACAGGGAGACAGGGGGTTAGGGTGCCAACTCCCAACTCTTGGTGGTGTGCCTTTAACACTAGTACCAATGGTCAAGAGTTTGGTTGTGATTTTGGATTCCTCCCTTACAATGAAGGCCCAGATCATAAACATTGCCAAACGGATATTTTTACATCTGTCCCAGGCCAAGCAAATAGCTGCCTTCCTGTCTCACTCTGACTTAGCCACAGTGATCCATGCAATGGTCACTGCCAGATTAGACTACTGTAACTTGCTCTACACATGGATGCCTTTGAGACTGACCCAGAAGCTTCAACTGGTCCAGAACACAGTGGCATGAGTTCTTGCTAGAGCTCCAGCTAGAGCCCATATCCAACTGGTGCTCTGCCAGCTGCACTGGCTCCAGACTGAATACCAGATTAGGTTCAAGGTGCTGGTTTTAACCTTTAAAGCCCTACACCAGGGGTGTCGAACTCATTTCTTATGAGGGCCAGATCTGACATAAATGAGACCTCGTTGGGCCGGGCCATGCGTGTCATAAAAGGTAATGCCAGGTAGCCGAGAGATAAACTTTATAAAGAACACAAACACAAAGGGTTTTTTTTAACTTTAAATGAAAACATGCTTAAAACAGTAGCACTCTTGCAATATTTTGTTTATTTAACAGTGTCCAATAACTGACACCTCTTGCTCTGAATTATTACATCAAAATGTCTGTGCTATTACAATCCTGAATATGCTATTCAGGTGGGTATATGTAAGCTGCAAACCTACAATGACATAGCAGCAGCAGAACTGGAAGAAGAAGCAGAAGACAGCGAGTTCCACTGTGGGCCTGATAGAAGCCCTCCAGAAAGCTGATCCGGCCCCCGAGCCACATACTTGACACCCTTGCCCTACACAGTCTGGGACCAGCATACCTTAGGGACTGCCTCTCCTGGTATCCCCCCCCCCCGAACACTACGCTCACTCGACAAAGACCTACTGACAATTCCTGGACCAAGAAGCATTCGACTAACTATAACCAGAACCAGAGCTTTTTCAGCCCTGGGCCTGGCCTGTTGGCACGCTCTCTCAGCTTCCTGCGACAGTTCCACAGGGGCTGCAAAACAGAGTGGTTCCACCAGGCCCATGGTCAAAGCTTCTGAGAGATGAGAATGACAGCTTCATCCAACTGGCCCTTCTGCTCCCTCTCTCTCTTGCCTCTCCCCAGTTTGGATACGACTAATTTGTATTGCTATGTGCCATGTATTTAACTATGTTATGAGTCAGGGGAAAATGGTGATTAGCACCAAAAATCTGTAAGCCGCTCAGAGACCCCTAGACAAGGGGGTTCGAGCGGGATATCAAGTTGAATGTATAAATAAATAAATAAATAAATATATTGTACCTCTGTATAATGGAACTGCTGAGCAGGATTTGACCGTGTTCTTGCTTTCTGATACTGATGCACATGTTACTAGCAGAATGACTTTGTTTGCACTGGCGGCAAAAAAGATAAGACGGGGTCTAGGACTTACTGCAAGTTATTGATGTATATTTCTGTTGTGCTTTGATTTACTTTGTGCTGTTATGGCCAATGGCTAAGACAATAAACGAAACTTGGAGTTGGACTCGCGGCTTCGCCCGATTTCCCCCGCAGTTTCGTGTTCCTGTTTTTTGAGGATCACGACACTGCGGAGGAAATCAGGCGAAGCCGCGGGTCAAATGCAGCCCTGCAGCTTTGGGTGTGAAATTGACCAATAGTGTCGGGGCAAATGGCGGCGCAACCGTGAGGCAGCTCTAGTGCGAAATCAGCCTCATTCTCTCTCTCATCTACCCCCTCCCCAGTGCCCAGATACAGGCCATAAAGCTGGAACACACAAAATCCATGGCAAACGAGGCTCAGAGTTTGACACAAAGATACGAAAGCTGTGAAACTGTGTGAGGTGAAACAGAGAATATCCTAAAGAAGCAGCATCCAGTCATCATATACAAAACTGATACAAAGGTTTATACAGGATTTCTAATCAGTCAGAAAGCCAGGTTAAAGGCCAATCAGAACCTGGATTTCCTCATGTGAGATTTTTTGTGTGTACTGTGCTTGAGTACAAAATATACCCTTATATCATTTATAAAGAGGGTACAGGTATAAAAATCAGCTTTCCCTCCTTAAATTATAATCCTTTCCCAGTTGTCAGTCATGTGCCACACAATTCATGCAACAGGCCTATAGCCACGGGGCCCACAGGGATGACGCCCCCTCCCAAATTTGTCACGCCCCTCCCAAAACATTTCTGCCTTTTTGTTTTCACCCCCCCCCAGCTTCCCAGTGAGGCGTGAACCAAGCTGGAGCCTTGCAAGTGCGGGGGAAGAAGCAGAGGGGGCGGGCTGGAGGTGGGCGGGTTTGCAAGGGGGTGTCTGGTGCCTGGGATTGGCTGCGGGCTGCCTGCTTCGATGGGGCACGGATTGGCAGAGAGGTGGGCATGTGCGCAAAGCTCCTGTGCTTGCTCAGTTTCCCTGCCCGGTCGGAGACCACCACAGCCAAGGCTGGGGGAAAAAGGACCCTTCAAGAAGGCCCAGGGCAGTTCTCCCAGCTGTGGCTCTTCCCTCTCTCTGTGTCTCTTGCTCGGTGGCTGCACCACCACAGCTCAGGGTGGACCTTCTCCTCACGAGGCCCACCACTTTTGCACCACTTTGGGGCGGGATGTTTCCCTAAGAGAACATAGGAGAAGCCAATGTTCGATCAGGCCAATGGCCCATCCAGTCTGACATTCTGTCACACAGTGGCCAAAAATACCAGGTGCCATCAGGAGGTCCAGCAGTGGGGCCAGGACACTAGGAGCCCTCCCACTATTGACCCTCCCAAGCACCAAGAATACAGAGCATCACTTGCCCCGGAGTCCCTATCTATACCTTGTGGCTAATAGCCACTTGATGGACCTCTGCTCCATATGCTTATCTAATCCCCTCTTGAAGCCGTCCATGCTTGTAGCCGCCACCACCTCCTGTGGCAGTGAATTCCATGTGTTCCCAAAGAGTGAATTTCTTCACTCTTTGGGTGAAGAAGTACTTCCTTTTATCTGTTCTAACCCGACCGCTAAGCAATTTCATGGAATGCCCACGAGTTCTTCTATTGTGAGAAAGGGAGAAAAGTACCTCTTTCTCTACCTGCTCTATCCCATGCATAATCTTTATAAACCTCGATCATGTTGTTGCCCTGCAAGGTGCTTATAGCACTCTTATGGACTTATTGTATCACCCTCTTATTTAGTATATATTTCAATAAATCCTCTTTTATTTAAGTTTATACCAGCTCTGAATGAAATACTTCTCAGGACCACATAGTTCCTTGTAAGCCTTGAACTCGGTCTACCAAACCAGTAAGAGCAAAAGTAAAAGCATAAAGGTTTGGAAATCCTTAAAATTTCCTGGTGGCAGCAGATTCTACCCAGTTAAACAAAATACAGAACACTTTTAAAGTGAAATTAGTCCTCCCCTATAAGGAGGGCACCACAGTTATCATTACAGAATGCAGTTAATATCTGAATCATACCAGGAACAAAAGACACGAGCACATTTTGAGCACTTGTCTTCCTTTCAGAAGATCCACAAGCAAGGAGTTGGAAAGAATCAGGCTGTCTTGCAGAGAATAGCATGGAGAGAAGGCCACCTTTGAAGCAAGTATGCACTCTTCATTCCTGATGCAATAGGCATACATTTTTTACCTGAATATCTGAAACAGAGTACAAACCGTCTCGACAAGAGAATTTTTGATAATTTCACATGAGTTGGAAGCTTTCTTGATAATTCCAAACAAGTAGCTATGTTAGTCTGCGGTGGCAAAATAAAATGGGAGTCAGTGGATTCTGTAACTTTATTTTTTCTCTGGGATGGCTGAGGCATCTTACTAGCACTGGGCTAACACCTATCAAAGTTCAAGGATGTTTCTTGTTGTCAAAGGGCATCTCTGTCTGAGCTGTATTTTCATCCACACCTTGGACAGAAAGCACTGCTCAGTGGGGAGCTGTGCAGGAAGTCCCAAAAAGCTAGAGTTTTTCTATAAGGGCAGGCCTAATACAGGGGCCAGTCTTGGGGAAGCTTCCCTCCTCCTGCCATTGTAACTGTGGCCCATGCCAAGTCAGGACAGGGACAAAGCTACACATGGGCAAGGTGGCTACTATTCGCCCTTGTTCAGCTCTCTTTAATTTTCATTAGTGCTCATACAGGAAAATGACTGAATGAACTGCCTCTCTTGCATTCTTGCCCGTTATTTGTCTGTTGCAGTATCTGTCCGAGATATTTCTTATTACCACTGTTATTACTGTCACCAAGACAGGGGAGACCAACGTGCTGCAATGGAATGGGATTCCTGCCAAACGAGCCTGCAGCTACAAAGGTTTTTATCCCATCTTGACAGAATATCATTTCTCTGTCTCCCTCTGTCCAGGAAGAATGCAGACATCTAGAAATATGCCATTAATTATGATTAGACCTTTGGTCCAAATGAAATCTGAACTGTTCTACTATTTTACATGTAGTCTCACTCTGTATTTGTAGAAGGGGAAACTTCTAAAGTCAGGTATTGAGGAACATTATGAATTACTTTAATGTTGAAACATGCCTGCTGGGTATGGGAAAGGGCTCCTATTACATCTGTCTGTATTTAAGATCCTTATAGGAAACAGAGATGCTTAGCTCCTTGGATACAATCCTACATGCATGATTCTCACCACCATTGACTTCAAACAGATTTCAGCTGTTTAATTATGTGCAGGGCTGCAGGCCTCGACACAAAGATATATATGACATGTCAACACTGGAAGATAAACAACCAGTCAGAAAATAATATTGAGGCATGTCTAGCAGATATAGTCACAATGCAGCAAATGTATGTTTGTGTTGCCTTTCTTCCTGCTCAAACCCCTGAAGAAAATCATCATCTTTGAGAGGCAGAAAGTATTGAACTATCAGCACAACTGGCATGAATGAGCAGACTTGAATGACTTTACAAATAAGTGGTGATGTCCTAAAGAACATGGAATTTAACTTTCTATGGGACATTACCAGACACTTCCCATTGGGTGCCAGATTGACTTGCTGGTAGGCACTTCAAGTTGGATGTTGCAATGCCATTTAAGTACTACAGGGAGGGACGATGTAGATTTAATGCAAACTTCATAATTAATTAGGATTATGTAGATCAGGAGTAGTTTTGAAAGTACACTCAGGTTTCTGCTATGGTTAAGATTGTTTGGTCATAAAGCTAAAATAATAATGAAGGGACTGGCTAGGTAAATGTGAGCATTAGAGAGCAGAGATTGGGGTAAGGGGAATGCACGATTTCAGAACCTATTCCTGTTCCCTTCACATTGCTTTACAATCAAGCTAGTCATTCATCTTATGGAATGACTAGCATTTGAAAAAGCATTTGGAAACTCAACTGATCCAGAAAACGGTGATTGAAAATCAAGAATGCAGTGCCTTCCTGGAATTTAACATAAAAAAATCTGTCACAAACAGGCAAATGCCATTCTTGTTGTAAATGACCATGTATGCAGTTCCTTTTGGTAAACATTCTAGTTTGTCATTTAAAAAAAAAAAATGAAGCCATTCACTTGGAGGCCATCTGAAAATGTTATAGATTGTGATAGCAGGCATGCAGATTTAGGAAATGGAGACCAAAAAGGTGAAGGAATGTAACACACAGCCATCAAGTCACTAGGCAAAAATGTTCTTGTAATCTCTTCTTCCTCCCTGAAAAAGTCACATCGTTTTCCTAAGCACAAACTGTCTCCCTGAGACTCAGAGGCATTTAAATTTTATCTTTGCTCCCAAAACGGGAAATCTGGAAACAGTGCCCCAATCCCTAGCATCTTATCACCTGGCAGTGCAATTTGTTCTTGCCTTGAGACTGCTTCTTGTTTCAGATTCATATCAGTAAACCAGGAGTAAATGACTCAAAGTTGGGGAGTGTCATCCATAGCTCTCTGTAGCTCTTTACCACTGGTTTGGTACAAGTAACAACAGACATAAGCATGACAGTATTAATACTTCTCCAATGGTAATTCATTTTGTTTGGTTATCGTTGAAAGATCCAGAAAAGAGAAGCCAAATTTAAGTCATTCCAGCTTATAGCAACCCTATGAATTACTGCCCAGATAACACAGGGTAGCGCAATTTTGTCAGATCACAGAAGCTAAGCAGGGTCAGCCTTGGGTAGTACTTGGATGGTAGACTACCAAGGAATTCTAGGGTTTGCAATGAAGAGGAAGGTAATGGCAAACCACCTCTGAATGTCTCTTGCTTTGAAAACTCTAGAGGGTTGCCATTAGTTGA
Organism: Gekko japonicus; assembly: GCF_001447785.1. Lineage (NCBI taxonomy): Eukaryota > Metazoa > Chordata > Lepidosauria > Squamata > Gekkonidae > Gekko > Gekko japonicus. The sequence continues at coordinate 859,257 of NW_015177010.1, forward strand.
CTGTGACTTGACAATACTTTTCATCATGAATTACTGACCTCCAAAATGTCCTATCATTAATGGCCTTGCTTTGGGGATAAAAATTGCTAGACCAAGTGAAAGTAAGAACAACAGAAATTTTACTCTGTGTTAAAATGGATTCACATAATCACTAAGTGAAGGAGATCTTCTAACTAACGTTGAAATAGTTTGTCTCGTTTCTCCAAGGTCAGGGACAGAGGGTGGCACTAGGGGAGAGAATTTCATCACAAAACCCTCTGGTGTGTGGTGTCCCCCATGGGGCTATTCTCTCCCCAATGTTATTCAACAGCTACATGCACACTCTCGCCCAGTTGGTGCAGATATTTGGGCTGAGCTGTCATCAGTAGGCAGATTATACCCAGCTATAACTGTTGATGGATGGACGGCCAGGCACTGCCCCAGAAAATCTGGCTGAGGGTTTGGAGGTCATGGCTGGATGGTTGAAGCAGAGCTGGCTGAAATTAAATCCATCAAAGATGGTGGTCCTGTGACCGAGACAGGGAGACAGGGGGTTAGGGTGCCAACTCCCAACTCTTGGTGGTGTGCCTTTAACACTAGTACCAATGGTCAAGAGTTTGGTTGTGATTTTGGATTCCTCCCTTACAATGAAGGCCCAGATCATAAACATTGCCAAACGGATATTTTTACATCTGTCCCAGGCCAAGCAAATAGCTGCCTTCCTGTCTCACTCTGACTTAGCCACAGTGATCCATGCAATGGTCACTGCCAGATTAGACTACTGTAACTTGCTCTACACATGGATGCCTTTGAGACTGACCCAGAAGCTTCAACTGGTCCAGAACACAGTGGCATGAGTTCTTGCTAGAGCTCCAGCTAGAGCCCATATCCAACTGGTGCTCTGCCAGCTGCACTGGCTCCAGACTGAATACCAGATTAGGTTCAAGGTGCTGGTTTTAACCTTTAAAGCCCTACACCAGGGGTGTCGAACTCATTTCTTATGAGGGCCAGATCTGACATAAATGAGACCTCGTTGGGCCGGGCCATGCGTGTCATAAAAGGTAATGCCAGGTAGCCGAGAGATAAACTTTATAAAGAACACAAACACAAAGGGTTTTTTTTAACTTTAAATGAAAACATGCTTAAAACAGTAGCACTCTTGCAATATTTTGTTTATTTAACAGTGTCCAATAACTGACACCTCTTGCTCTGAATTATTACATCAAAATGTCTGTGCTATTACAATCCTGAATATGCTATTCAGGTGGGTATATGTAAGCTGCAAACCTACAATGACATAGCAGCAGCAGAACTGGAAGAAGAAGCAGAAGACAGCGAGTTCCACTGTGGGCCTGATAGAAGCCCTCCAGAAAGCTGATCCGGCCCCCGAGCCACATACTTGACACCCTTGCCCTACACAGTCTGGGACCAGCATACCTTAGGGACTGCCTCTCCTGGTATCCCCCCCCCCCGAACACTACGCTCACTCGACAAAGACCTACTGACAATTCCTGGACCAAGAAGCATTCGACTAACTATAACCAGAACCAGAGCTTTTTCAGCCCTGGGCCTGGCCTGTTGGCACGCTCTCTCAGCTTCCTGCGACAGTTCCACAGGGGCTGCAAAACAGAGTGGTTCCACCAGGCCCATGGTCAAAGCTTCTGAGAGATGAGAATGACAGCTTCATCCAACTGGCCCTTCTGCTCCCTCTCTCTCTTGCCTCTCCCCAGTTTGGATACGACTAATTTGTATTGCTATGTGCCATGTATTTAACTATGTTATGATTGGTTTTATTATGGAAATGATTAGTTTTAAGAATTATTTTGGTATTAAATTATGGTTGTTATTATAATGCATTGTAACTCACCCTGAGCCCTGCAGTAGTAGGGGAGGGCAAGTCATAAATTGAACAAGATGAATGAATAAATAAATAAATAACTAGATTCCTGAGCATGGCTGTCATCAAGCCAGCAAACCCGTGAAGCAAGAAATATTCAGTTAGTCCAGTCTTCTCCCAAGGTGAAACCTCTATCTACTGGACTCCTCACAGTTCAACTTACGCCATATTGCAAAGACATAGGAGGCATTCTGCAAAACATGTTTACAGTTTAAAATCTTTATAAGGCATTCAGCTTTCAGAGGTGCAAAGAGAGAGAATTCCCATCAATAATCTCACAACTATACACCAGGCATCAGTCCATTTTGAGGAATCTGTAACCCACACCTGGCCTGATCCTTATCTCCACTATTTCTAATGCAAACATCTCATTGTTGCCTTGAGGCAGAGCTCATCTTGACATGCAACAAACCATTCTTTCTGACCATTTCCGTGCCAAAGTAGGCTGAACCAAAGGAATTGTCAAAGCCCAAAGTGAACCACTCTGGGGCAGGTGATGGGTATCAGATTAAGAAGGCCATGGCAGTAAGGAATAGGAATTCATTATGAAGGAGCTGTTTTTCAGGTAGTAGCTTATAATAAGATTCCACAAATCCATGAAGACTTTCCATGAAGGTGGGAACTCCAAAGGTTGAAGGATGACTGCCCCACCCATCATGTAAAGATGTAAGGAACTGAAAGAGCCATCACTCTGGCCTGGAAATGTGCACTGCAGTACATGTAACATACGCCCAGAAGGAAGCAGCCTGTTGATGATGGCTTACATATAAACACATGAAGCTGCTGCATACGAAGTCAGACCTCTGGTCCATGTATTGCTCTACTCTGACAAAAAAGTACAGCAGGAAAAGTATTGCCTATTCTAACAGGCAGCAGCTCTCTAGGATCTCAGGCTCTAGGATCTCTAGGATCCTTTTCCAAACCTCATACTGTAGGTCAGGGGTCATTTCGTAGAAAAAGAGCTAGGGGGACTCATTAGCATAACTCATTAGCATATGCCACACCCCCTGACATCACCGGAAGTGTGTCATAAGGCCACACCCCCTGACATCACTGGGGTTCCCATTCCTAAGGTGGAGGCAGGGGATCTCCCCCTTTCATGGGCTCCTGCCTGCCACCTGCCAGCTGGCTGGCAAGAGGAAAACCTCCCCACCCCCAAAACTGCACAATGCACTGACGTCACCCGGAAGTGACATCAGTGTGTCAGAGATGTCAGGAGGTGGCGTACTTTTTGGGCAACACTCTATGGTTTGAGGCCATTTTTACCATAGAGCTTACCCCAAAAGCAGAGCATTGCACCCCGTCATGGACACACTGATGTCACTTCTGGGTGACATCAGTGCATCACGTGACACCCCCCTGCCCACCCCTGGAATGCCCCCCAAATCC
>NW_015177010.1:864340-898136 GCF_001447785.1 Gekko japonicus
CTCCGCCGCCAGAAGCAGCTCCGTCGTCCCACAGCCCGCCCGCGCCGCCGTGACCCCCCCAGGCCACCTCCTCGCAATCGCGCCCTCCTGCTCCTGGCCGCGGAAGGGGGCTCCGCGGCCAGGAACAGAAGGCCGCGATTGTGAGGAGGAGGAGGCGGCCTGGGCGGGTCACGGCGGCGCAGGTGAGCCGCGGAACGGCGGGGCTGCTTCTGGCAGCGGCGGCTTCCCCCACACTCAGCTGCCCGCTTGCTGCACCGAGCGTGACGGGAAAGGCGAAGCCGGGAGGCGGCTGGGAAACCTGCTCGCTCGTCCGCGCCCAACGCAGCACACCCCTCCTCCTCCCCACAACCGGCGGCGACCTCCAGCGGGCACCAGCAGGGAGCTCCAGGCCCCGCCCTCCCGCACCTCACCCGGGGGGATGGCGTCCCCCCGCGTCCCCCCCCCAAATGACCCCTGCTGTAGGTCCTTTAAATGGAAGTGCCAAGGATTGATCCTGGGACATTTGACAGTGCTCCGCAGCTGAATCATCAAATAGCTACCACTCCTGGTTTTCAAGCATCTTTCTCCTCCTTGTAGCCTATGTGCCTATGTAAGCTGCCCTGAGCCCGCATGCGGGGAGTGCGGGGTATAAATGAAATAAATAAATAAATCCTTGAGACCTCTGTGATGAGTTCCATTTCTATTATGAACTGAGATTGCAGCAGCTCTTAAACAAGTGATTTCGCTTTACTCAGGTCATAACAACACTAGACAAAACAGCATAGAACAAGGCTGACTTATATATGATTTGAACGGGCAAGCCACACCCAACAAACAGATAACAACCAATAGAAACATGGGGCTTGGAACCAATGAGAGTGGCTCACACCGAAGGCATAGGCTTCTCTGATTGGCCTATTAGGTCAATCCTTGCAATGCTCTGTTAATATAGAACTAAGCATAAGCTCATTCATGTCTTTATTACATTAAGACGTAACGACCAATGTGTGTTGTTCCCTACAGAACCATTCCTATGCTCTGATTGGCCCACTGTGCAAAGCAGCCAATCAGAACGTGTGCCTTAGAATACCAGGCTTCTACAGAGCCTTGCCTGAAGCTCCGGCTAATGTCATATTGAACCCTACCATAAGCCAGTGCATGTCAATTCATAACCATAAGCCGCCCTGAGCCCACTGGGGAGGGCGGGGTATAAGTACGAAAAATAAATTAATTAATTAAATAACTTCCTATGGAGCTTGTGACAGAAACTCCAGACCGCGGTTACATTGAGTCACATAAGCGAACGTATGTCCATATATAACAAGTTCTAATTCTGGAGAGCTCTAAAGCATCCAGGGCAGGTAATTCTGGTGTGAACTTCCTAGAAGAGCTCCTACTGCAGAAGCCTCAGGCCTGGGCCACAATATTTCTTTCTGGTTTGTGGCTTTGAGGAAATTAATCCTATGCACAGTTACTCTCATCAAAACCTGTTGGTTTCTGTAGGTTTAGATTGGAGTAACTCTGCATTGCACTGTAATGCTCTAAATCTCACCTTAAAGTTCCCATCCTTTCCAGTCCTCATGCCTTTTGTTTAATGGTGTTCAACTAGCTCTAGCACTTTATATAATGTTATGTTTACGATTATAAAAGGTAAAGGTTCCCTTGCTCGAAAGCCAGTCGAATCCGACTCTAGGGTTGCGGTGCTCATCTCCGTTTCACAGCCGAAGAGCCAGCGCTGTCCGAAGACATTTCCGTGGTCATGTGGCCGGCATGACTAAACACAAAGGCGCACGGAACGCTGTTACCTTCCCACCGAAGTGGTCCCTATTTATCTACTTGCAATTTCTTGCTTTCGAACTACTAGGTTGGCAGGAGCTGGAACTAGAGACAGGAGCTCACCCTGTCTTGCGGCACCCGGGTCTTGAACCGCTGAACTACTGACCTTCCACAGCCTGCAGTTCAGCGTCTTAACCACTTGAGCCACCGCAGCTCGTTTACGATTATACTACTATCATTTTATGAATTCCCTGTTTTAGTTGTTTTATACAGTTTTTGTAAGCCGCCTTGAGACTGCCTTGCAGAGAGGACGGGATATAAGTCAAATAAATAAATAAATAAATAAATAAATAAATAAAATAGATTGACCCTCCCTAGCTGAACCCTCCCCCCTCCCCGGGAGGCACAGCTAAGCCTTAATACTAGTTCCCAGGATCATCTCTTCTCTTTTTGCACTTTCTAGCATTTTGTAGCAACATGCACACCTTTTCAGTTTTGCTTTATCTATATATCTAATTGCCAAGTGGCCCCCGGAGTGCGGATCGCTAAATCAGCGTAGAAGAAAGTTAGAAGTTCATCATGACATCTGAATGTGTCCAATGCTACAGGATTTGGACAGTCTCATCTGTGAGGTCTATCCAATCAGTGCTTTCCTTCAGTCTGTTCAGTGCTATGCTATGCAGTTCCTAATTTGCACACTCCTCATTCTGAGAGAAAAGTGGACAAAAACACTCATCAGTGACATGGTAGGGGTTCAAACTGCAAATAATAAACTGAAACCTGAAAATCTTTGCATGCTCCAATTCCAGACCTAATTTTACAAATCCTCCTAGTTAAACTAGCTTTAAGGAAGTCTGGGATGCAGTAGAGTACCAAATTCTGAAATGGAATAGGGGAAATCCTCTCTTCAGTACTCATCTGTTTATGTAATCAGGTATAGTGTAGGATCACAACAAACTATGGCAGGTCCTTAAAGAGATGGGAGTACCAGACCACCTCACATGTCTCTTGAGAAACCTGTATAAGGGTCAAGAAGCGACAGTTAGAACCGGATATGGAACAACTGATTGGTTTAGCATAGAAAAAGGAGTACGACAAGGATGTATATTGTCACCTTGCTTATTTAATATATATGCAGAGTACATCATGCGAAATGCTGGCCTGGATGAATCACAAGCGGGAATTAAGATTGCTGGGGAAAAGATCAACAACCTCAGATATGCAGACGATACCACTCTAATGGCAGAAAGTGAAGAGGACCTAAAGAGCCTCCTGCTCAGAGTAAAAGAGGAGAGCGCAAAAGTGGGCTTGAAGCTCAACATCAAAAAAACTAAGATCATGGCATCCGGCCCCATCACTCCTTGGCAAATAGAAGGGGAAGCTGTGGAAGTAGTGACAGACTTCACGTTCCTGGGATCCCAGATCACCACAGACTGTGACTGCAGCCATGAAATTAAAAGACGCCTGCTACTTGGGAGGAAAGCGATGGCGAACCTAAACAGCATGATAAAAAGTAGAGACATCACCCTGCCAACAAAAATACGCATGGTCCAAGCAATGGTATTCCCAGTAGTCATGTATGGCTGCGAGAGCTGGACTATAAGGAAGGCCGAGCGCCGAAGAATAGATTCTTTTGAACTATGGTGCTGGAGAAGACTCTTGAGAGTCCCTTGGACTGCAAGAAGAACAAATCAGTCAATCCTCAAAGAAATCAACCCTGACTGTTCCCTGGAAGGCCAGATAATGAAACTGAAGCTCAAATACTTTGGCCACCAAATGAGAAGGGAGGGGGAGGGGAAGATCAACCCAGGGGGTGGAGGAGACGGGGAACCGGCGGGATAGGGGGGGGACTTACCTCCTCCTGCTGCTTCCTCCTCTTCCTCATAGGTGCGGAGGTCCTCCTCTCCCGCGAGTATCGCGGGTCCCCCACTTGTTTAAAACTAATGCCCAACCTTAATTTATAAACTACAGTATCAGCAATGTAGATTTTATATGACCACATGTCAAAATCTTTCCAAATGTGGACTTAGCCTGATTTATGCAGACACTAATGCTTGCAAAAATGTTCAGTCAGTCCATTTTTCCAAGCCACAATGCAAATTGCTGGAGAAGCAACCTCAAAACAGACCCTTTAAAAAAAACAAAAAAACACCTTATGTGAGAGGGTGGGGGGATTTAGGGGCTGTTATGCCCCTACTGTTAAGCCACAGGATGTCCAAACCACAACACAGGGAGTAAAGAAAGCAAGACATGTATACACACTCTGCTCTCTTAAACCTGCAGTTCCATTTCATTTGCTCAGGGGCATCAAAATCTGCCTAAAAGATGGGATGTGAATTCTAGCAGTCCCTTGTGGTACTTCTGTTCTCTCGACAGTCTCTCTTGGGGGCCAAACACAATGTCACACTGGCAAACAGAGTTAATGTGTCCACCCCATTCACCTACGAGCCAGCAGATGGAGATTTTAATGGTAAGAGGAGAGCAAGTGAGAGAGGGGGTGAACCCTTATCTCAGCCATGCCTCACCTTAACTCTGTGCAGAGTTGTTTTTGTTCTCCAGGTGCCTTTTTACCTCCCCAGCTCATTTCAAGAAGAGAGAGAGAAGAAGAGATTGGATTTATACCCCGCCCTTCACTACCCGAAGGAGTCTCAGAGTAGCTTACAGTCCCTTTCCCTTCCCCTCCCCACTACAGACACCCTGTGAGGTAGGTGGGGCTGAGAGAGCTATTTCAAGAACTGCCCTTGAGAGCTGAAAGAACTTATGGCTGACCCAAGGTCACACCAGCAGCTGCATGTCCATGCTCTTAACCACTATACCAAACTGGCTCTCAAGAATCAAGGCAGGAATGAAAGGAAAAGAAATGCTTTAAGAAGCTAAAGCTAGGGAAGGCAGAAGATTCAATGGTCTTCTCCCCCATATTCTCTTTGCTTTAGTATACGGGTTCATGATCAGAATGGGCATATGAATGAATGAATGAATGAATGAATGAATGAATGAATGAATGAATGAATGAATGAATGCCCTGTTCCATCCAATGTCATAACGCTTGGAATAACTGTATTGAAATGGGAGGGGGAATATTACTGATTAAAACTAAAAGAGAACCCAGATTAAGAAGAGCCCTGCTGGATCAGAGCAGTGGTCCATCTAGTCCAATATCCTATTTCATAGAGTAGCCAACTAGTTGCCCTGCAGAGCCAACAAACAGGACACAGGGGCCAAGTAACTCCCCCCCCCCAATTTCCTTACATATTCCTTGAAGACTTACCCACCATTCTTATGTAAAATATTTATATCCTACTTTTCTCCCGATCAGCAGGATTTAGTGCAGCTTATATCAGTAAAAACAGCAGCAATGTCAGTTCACAGAAACACAATACACATTAAAGAAGGGAGGAAGCCATTATACACATTTAAAAAGGGAGCAAGCCATTTCCCTTCATACTAACTGACTAATTATGAGCCACCAAAAGTATTAGGAACAGTTCCACTTTACTGAGCCTCCAAATCCCCCTGTTTCAACAGAGGTCATGTAAGCATCCTTGATTGCACTTGCTACCCAATCAAGTATGAATAACAAAAGAACCACCTCCTTCTTTAAAAAGGCAAAGGATTTCTGCAATATATCCCCCCCCAAAAAAAGAATTGTAACTGCTGATTCAAGGACACAAACATAATGCTCTACTCATATTTAATGTCATTTTCCCTCCACTCTTTATATCTCCATAAAAGCTCAAGGCAGAAAAAGAAGCAAAAGGGGTATTTTAATTTGTTAGGTGCAGGAGCAGTTCCTGAGTGACAAGAGACTGGAGGATTGATCAACAGAAGACATGCTCATCAGAGCGTGAGAAAAGATCTCCAAGCAGATGCAAGAGAGAGAGAAGCTGGTTTAACTATTCACTATCAGGTGTATGTACTTGCATTACAAAAGATAAATCTATATGCATAGAGCAGTGTGCTGGGTACACACATCTTTTTATCTTTCTAGAGTGGAGCTTTGCTTATTCTGTCTATATTTTCATCTCTTGCTGTGCATGGATGAGTTCACGGTAAGGATGTTGATGTTTTAGGACTCCGTTGGGAATACTAAATGGAGCATACCAAGAGATGTAAAGCTTCTGGGAATACTTCCCTCTACTTTGCCTTCAACAGGTCAGGCTATGCAGCACAGTGAGACCATGGAATTTCTTCTTAATCATATCTGTATCATTCCAACAGACCCGTTTTCTGAGGGACAGACTCCCTCACAAGTTCAAGGAGGGAAATTCAGACAGTCTCTTTGTTCACATTCCTCAGTTCCTTAGTTGAGTTAGGAGTTACACATTTACCACCCAAGAAAGTCACTCTGGTCTTTCTGCACATACCATCAAAAATGGACAAGGAATGTCAATGTGCCAACTCTGAACAAACTGCATACTAGGAAGAAAAACAGTAAGGCCACAGCAAAGGGTTTTAATTCCTCACACATAAGAACATAAGAGACGCCAATGTTGGATCAGGCCAAAGGCCCATCCAGTCCAACACTCTGTGTCACACAGTGGCCAGAAATACCAGTGCCATCAGGAGGTCCAGCAGTGGGGCCAGGACATTAGAAGCCCTCCCACTGTTGACCCCCCCCCCAAGCACCAAGAAGACAGAGCATCACTTGCCCCAGAGCCCCTAGCTATACCTTGTGGCTAATAGCCACTGATGGACCTCTGCTCCATATGCTTATCTAATTCCCTTTTGAAGCCGTCCATGCTTGTAGCACCCACCACTTCCTGTGGCAGTGAATTCCATGTGTTAATCACTCTTTGGGTGAAGAAGTACTTCCTTTTATCCGTTCTAACCCGACCGCTCTGCAGTTTCATGGAGTGCCCACGAGTTCTTGTATTGTGAGAAAGGGAGAAAAGTACCTCTTTCTCTACCTGCTCTTTCCCATGCATAATCTTATAAACCTCGATCATGTCACCCCTCAGTCATCTTTTCTCCAAGCTAAAGAGCCCTAAGCACTTTAACCTTTCCTCATAGGGAAAGTGTTCCAACCCTTTTATCATTCGAGTTGCCCTTTTCTGCACTTTTTCCAAAGCTATAATATCCTTTTTAAGGTGTGGTGCCCAGAACTGCACACAGTATTCCAAATGAGGTCTCACCATTGATTTATATAGGGGCATTATTATATTGGCTGATCTGTTTTCAATACCCTTCCTAATAATCCCCAGCATAGCATTGGCCTTCTTTATTGCAGTCACACACTGTCTCGACATTTTCAGTGAGTTATCCACTACAACTCCAAGATCTCTCTCTTGCTCAGTCTCTGCCAGTTCAGACCCCATCAATGTGTATTTATATTTAGGATTTTTGGCTCCAATGTGCATCACCTTGCACTTGGCCACATTGAACCCCATTTGCCATGTTGACGCCCACTCGCCCATCCTTGACAGATCCCCTTGGAGTGCCTCACAATCCTCACTGGTTTTCACCACCCTGAACAACTTTGTATCATCCGCAAATTTAGCCACTTCACTGCTTACTCCCATCTCCAAATCATTAATGAACAAGTTAAAAAGCAGTGGACCAAGTACTGATCCCTGCGGTACCCCACTGCTTACCACCCTCCACTGAGAAAATTGCCCACCTACACTCACTCTCTGTTTTCTATGAACTAGCCAGTTTTTGATCCATAAAAGGACTTGTCCTTCTATCCCATGATTTTTGAGCTTACTTAGGAGCCTTTGATGAGGAACTTTATCAAAAGCTTTCTGGAAGTCAAGGTAAATAATATCTATTGGATCCCCCTTGTCCACATGTTTGTTCACCCCCTCAAAGAACACTAACAGGTTAGTGAGACAAGATCTTCCCTTACAGAAACCGTGCTGAGTCTGCCTCAATAGGTTTTGTTCATCTATGTGCCTACTAATTCTTTCCTTAATAATGGTTTCCACCAATTTACCCGGTATCGACGTCAGACTGACTGGCCTGTAATTTCCCGGATCTCCTCTGGAACCCTTTTTAAAGATGGGAGTGACATTAGCTACCTTCCAATCCTCAGGAATGGAGGCAGATTTTAAGGAAAGATTACATATCTTTGTCAGGAGATCTACAAGTTCACATTTGAGTTCTTTCAGAACTCTCGGATGTATGCCATCTGGGCCTGGTGATTTTTCAGTTTTTAAGTTGTCTATCAGTTTTAGGACCTCCTCTCTCATCACCTCAATCTGACTCAGGTCTTCCAACACCCCTCCTGAAATCAGTGGTTCTGGAGTGGGCAAGCACTTCTCATCTTCCACAGTGAAGACGGAGGCAAAAAATGCATTTAGCTTCTCAGCCATTTCCCTATCATCCTTCAATACTCCTTTTACCCCTTGGTCGTCCAAGGGCCCCACTGCCTCCCTGGCTGGTTTCCTGTTTCTAATGTATTTGAAGAAAGTTTTATTGTTGGTTTTTACGTTTTTTGCTATATGCTCCTCATATTCCCTTTTTGCCTGCCTGACCTCAGACTTGCATTTTATTTGCCATAGCCTGTGTTCCGTTTTATCAGCCTCACTGTGACTAGCTTTCCACTGCTTAAAGGAATTCTTTTTACTTTTTACAGCCTCCATTACTCTGTTTGTTAACCATGCAGGCTTTTTCCTATACCTGTTTGTGCCTTTCCTAACCTGCGGAATATATATTTTTTGAGCTTCTAGGATCGTAGTTTTAAATAGATCCCAAGCTTCCCCAATTGTTTTGACCCTTTCTACTTTTCCTTTCAGTTTCCTCCCCACGTGTCCCCTCATATCAGAGAAATTACCCCTTTTAAAGTTAAAAATGGTTGTGTGAGTCTTTTTGGCCAATTCTCTATTTGTACAAATGATGAACTCAACAACATTATGATCACTGTTTCCAAGCGGTGCAATCACTTTTACATCTCTCACCAGGTCTTGAGTGTTACTTAGGACCAAATCAAGGATCGCCTCTCCCCTGGTAGGTTCCGTGACCATCTGCTCCATAGCACAGTCATTTAGAGTGTCTAGAAACTCAATCTCTTTTTCCCGACTAGAACACATATTGACCCAATCAATGTGTGGGTAGTTAAAATCACCTATTATTACACAGTGTTTTTGTCTAGTTGCTATCTTTAAGGCATTCATCATTTTATAATCCTCCTCTATCTTTTGATCTGGTGGGCGATAACAAACTCCCAGTGTTAAGTTTCCTTTTGGCCCCCCTATTTCAACCCATAGAACTTCCAGAAGCGAATCCAATTCACTTAGCCTCTCAATCTTTCTAGACTTTATACCCTCTCTGACATACAGAGCTACCCCACCTCCAACCCTTCCCCCCCTATCCTTCCGATATAATATATAACCGGGAATCACTGTGTCCCACTGATTTTCCTCATCCCACCAAGTTTCAGAAATACCCACAATGTCTATTTTTCCCTCCGACACCAAGCACTCCAACTCCCCGATTTTACCTCGGACACTTCTAGCATTTGTATAGAAACAGCTGTAATTTCCCTTACAAGTTAAGCCTGCATCCTTCCTCTTGCTATCTCGAGTCGTTGTCCGGCAGTCCATGTCACCAGCCATGGCCTCTGTGGACAATTTCAATCCACCTCCCTGTAGAAAAGCAACCGGTACCCCCTCACCTCTCTCAGATGAGCCAACCCGAACCAGAGACTTTTCATCTCCTGTCGGCTTTCCCCCAATATTCAGTTTAAAAGCTGCTCTGCCACCTTTTTGATTTTAAGTGCCAGCAGCCTGGTTCCTTCTCGGGACAAGTGGAGACCGTCTCGCCTGTACAGCTCCCTCTTGTTCCAAAAAGTATCCCAGTGCCTAACAAACCTGAACCCTTCCCCCCTACACCATCGTCTCATCCACGCATTGAGACTCCTGATCTCTGCCTGTCTCTCCGGCCCTGCGCGTGGAACAGGTAACACTTCTGAGAAGGCTACCTTGGAGGTCCTGGACCTAAGTTTCCTGCCCAGCAGCCTAAATTTCTCCTCCAGGACCTCACGACTGCATTTCCCCACATCGTTGGTGCCGACATGCACCACGACCACTGGCTCCTCCCCAGCACTATCTACCAGCCTATCTAAAACACGCGTAATGTCCGCTACCTTCGCACCAGGCAGGCAAGTCACCATACGGTCAGTACGCGGGTTCGCCACCCAGCTGTCTACCTGCCTAAGGATCGAATCACCCACTACCAAGAGCCCCCCTCCCACCCTGCTCAGGGATGGTTCCTTGGTGCAAAAGGAGAGCCGCTCACCAGCTGGGGAAGAGGTCCCTTCTGAGGGCACATTCCCCTTATCCTCAGCATGGTGCCCTGTTTCCCCTAGACCCTCATGCTCCCTGACAGCAGCGGGGCTGCCAGATCCAGAGTGGGACGAAGCTAACAAGTCCCCGAGAGTCTTTTCTGTGTGCCTAGCTGACTGTCTCTGCTTCTCCAGGTCAGCCACCTTGGCCTCAAGGGAGCACACACGTTCCCTGAGAACCAGGAGCTCCTTGCACCGAGGACACACCCAAGACTTCTGCCCAGTGGGCAGATAGTCATACATGTGACACTCCGTGCAAAACACTGGATAGCCCCCAACCCCCTGCTGGCATTCTGGCTTCATAATTCTTTTAAAATAAATAAATATAATCCCCCTTTTAAACCCTTATTTATGTGGGTTTTGTTATCAAGTCAAATTATTTTACGGGAAAGACAAAGAGCCTAGGGCCTTGTCTTTCTGGCTCTTTTTGGGCTTCTTACAGCGCCCCTAGTCTAAGAGTCCCTAGGCTAAGAGCCACAGGCAAAGAGCCCTTTAGCTCACCCTTCGGCTCGTGCCAGAGGCTCGTGCCTCTGCCAAGGTGCTTCCTTAAATAGAGGCCTCCCCCAGCAGAGGTCAGGCAGCAGCTATTCAAATTCAAATTCACCCAGGCACTCAATCACAGGCAAAACAATGCCCCTTCCACTTCCTCTCAATTACAGGCAATCCCAGTCAAACAATGCCCGTTCCTCTCCCACACTCAATCAGCCAGGACTCTGCAAGAACTCTAAGTGCTTCCACACACTGCTAAACACAGTTTTCCCACAAAATATCCTTAGCTGAATTCTCTCAGCTGAAAGCAAGTAAAAGAAACCCACTCACCTCTCTCACAGCTCTCTCTCCTGCTCCTGCTCAGAGCTCAGCTGGTCTCCACACAAGCACCCATAAGATTCTTGCTGTACTTCCTCAAGCTGTTTCTTTTCTTTTTCCTCCTCTCCCTCACAAATACATCACAGACAGTGTTCCACCCTATTTTTTTTCTTGCCCTAACCTACATATAGCCCAGGCGAGCCTGATCTCATCAGATCTTGGAAGCTAAGCCAGTTTGGTGTAGTGGTTAAGAGTGCGAATTCTAATCTGGGAGAACCGGGTTTGACTCCCCACTCCTCCACATGCAGCTGCCAGTGTGACCATCACAGTTCTCTCAAGAGCAGTCCTCAAAAGAGCTCTCTCAGCCCCAACTAACTCACAGGGTGTCTGTTTTAGGAAGGGGAAGAAGATTGTAAACTGCTCTGAAACTCCGAGTGAAGGGCAGGGTATAAATCCAATCTCATATTCTTATTCTTCTAAGCAAGGATGGTGCTGATTAGTATTTGGATGGGAGACCACCAACAAAGTCCAGGGTTGATACAGCCAATGGCAAATCACCTCTGAGCCTGGTACTGGCTCCATGTCACTTTGGGAATGCCCATGTTTACTTCCAGACAGACCATCAGGGGCATGGAGCTGACCTGGGCACTCAGCACCCCTGATCAGGTTGCACATTTTGTTGTTTATTTCCTCAAGTGCCAGATGAAATGGGCCTGTGGGCTAGCAGTGCCCCCCCCCCCAGGGTGCCCCTACTCTTTTATTTGGATTATATCTCCACAACAAAAAGGGCTAGAGACAATTTTTTTAAAAAAAGAAAGAAAGCTAGGAATGTAGATGAATTCGTAGAGTGCAGCCATAGATCACTATTGCAGTACAACAATCTAGCACTTCCCTTTAAAAAAAAAAAAAGCCCCCCCAAAACCTTCAAGTTGGCAGAGATGAAATGATAGCTGTGTCACCTAAGGAAAGGGTACCATCAGCAATGTGACTGGGACCTTTAAAGCTCTCACCTTCCCATCTACACAGAATGCAAAGATGCTTTCAACTATGGTCTTTCCAATAAGATCCTGCCAGTCCAGGTCTGGGAACGGTGGCAGCAAAGCAAGGGAAAGACCAGAAAGCAGAGAATTAGGGAATGAAGTTGTATGGGTTCACCTCCCAAAATACTCCAGTTTGGATGCCAAACCAGAGCAAAAACCCTTTGCAGAAGCCAACTAGAGTTCACGCAACCCAAGTACTTCTGAACATAGAGAAATATATACACTTAGGAAACTGCCTTCCACTGAATCCACTAAGGCCCTTTCTGACTCATAAATTGCTCTCCAGGATCTTAGACAGAGAAAGGTTTTCCTACTGTCCTCGGTCCTTCGGAGATGCCAGGGCCTGAATCTGGAATACGCAAGTCATGCTGAAATTGGGAAGGGACTGCAGCTCAATGGTAGAGCATTTGCTTGGCATGTGGAAGGTCTTGGGTTCAGTCCCTTGCATCCTCAGTTAAAAGGGTTAGGTGTTAGGTAATGTGAAAGACCTCTGCCTAAGACCCTGGAGAGCTGCTGCCAGTCTGGCACTCAATGGACCAGTGATCTGATTTCAGATAAGGTGGCTTTATGCATGTCCTACTTCATCATCTCACAGAGATATTCCCCAGTTTATTGTTGCCTAAGCAAGCAGTGCTCCTATTTGTTAGGATACCTGAATGCGAAAATGAAGGAACAGGTTCAAGCACACAAAAGTCCATGTTCCCGAATCCTTATATCAGCACTCAGTTACCCAGGGGTTCAAGATTTGCTGAGGAAGGGGGGGAAATTACAAGGAACACATTGCAGTCATTTGTAGTCATAAATAACTGATAACTGAGAGACATACAGACTTGCTCATTCCTGTGTTCTTCCATCTGCTTGAGAAATATAATCTTCCAGTGAAGCAACAATCTTCTTCAGTCTCTGTGTTATAGCTATCATGAGCTTCACTGTATAAAGCTGCCATCTATTCCAAATTAGCTATGGTTTATCTGGGCCAGCTTGGAGGAAATGCAAAGACAGAGGGGCACGTTCAGTTCAACCTACACTGGAGCCTTTGACTTTTACACATCAGATTCTCAGCGATAAGGCTGGAGAACAAATGCAGTAACTTCTTGGCTTACTGCACAAAACACTAAACATGCAGGCTGTGTTTTCAAAGCAAGGGGCACAGCTCTTCTGTAAGCATCTGGCTGTGATTCTATACAGTCAGAATGCATCCTGATTATCTTCCCCCAACAATTTTGTAACAACAGACTGTTGTTGTTTTTCCAAAGGGTTCAGAAGGGATCTGGCCTTTCGAGGAAGAGAAGATTATGAACGGCAGGGTTGCTCAATTGTTTCTAAAAGAAGACCTGCCCCTGCATCAGTATTGAAGGACAAACAATGCACTGCATGAACTGTATATAGGTCAAGTTGGCTGAAATGTTAATACAGTATGTACAAGCATAACAATGCAGATATTCAGCTTAGCACCACATTAGCTCCTTATAGCAATTAATATCTTGCAGTTAAGCCGACATCTGTGGGATCACTCTTGGGTCTTTTAATTTAGCATGTCTTCTAATTAAAGAAAGATTAAAAGTACTTTAAATAATTGCTCCTCCTTTCTCTGAAATACTCTGTAGGGCTCGGTCAGTACTGCTTGTGAAGGATTGTATCAAGAAAGCCTTTCTGGAAACCTCGCAGATCCTTAAAGTTAATATTGACTACTGAGGAATATTTGGTGAACCCCCCTACTCTATGCCATAGCTCAAAGAGTATGCTCCCACTCAGCAGACATAACTTGCTCCAGATTGCTCCTTTTTTAGAATTTAGCATTTCCAAAATCTGAGAGAGAGAATAATGTTGGTGACTTTCTCTTCTTGATTCAAAACTCCATTACTTGCTGAAAAACAAATGTGATGCAGACCAGCTCCACCAACCATATGTCCCATAGCCCATGCATGCAAACTCCCCTCCCTTCCCTCCAGCTATCAGTAACTATTGCTGAGTGAGTCTATCAGAAGGAGGGGAGGCAGCAGCTAGGTTGGTTTTTGGTTTTATACCCCACTCTTCACTACTCAAAGGAGTCTCCGAGCGGCTTCTCCTCCCCTTCCCCACAAAAGACACCCTGTGAGGCAGGTGGGGCTGAGAGAGTTCTGAGAGAACTGTGACTGGCCCAAGGTCACCCAGCTGGCTGTACGTGGAGGAGAGGCACCATAGGCACCATCCCAAAATCTCCAAGAATTTCCCAGGCTGGAGTTGGCAAACCTTCACAGATGCTCACATAAGAAAACTGGTCTTGCGGTGCTGTTACAGGTGTGCTATTATTTAAAAAAGAAGATGGATGCCTTTCATCCTACTTTTTTTTTTAAAAAAGAGCTATAATCTCATCAACTTTGGCCTCCCAAAGTTTCATCTGTTTGGACCCACAGAGACTAAGCCATGCTCTCAGCCTGCCCCTATGGGGACTTGTTAGTAGAACTTGGTATTTATCTACCATATTTGACTCTCATAGGGTTATGCATGTGTGATGTGAATGACCCTATAAGATTCAGGGAATGCCTCCAGAGGAGGCCTAACTCGATCAGCAAGAAGGCTCTCTAGCTGCAGTACCATCCAGTACTGGAAACACTCTTAATAATTAGCTTCACAGTTTTTCTTTTGCCCCCTCATTTTTAACCCTTCAACAGCAGGACTTTGCCCAACAGGCTTGTGCAAGAATTGGGACATGCAGTCATGTTCATTATGGTAGAGAAGGCCATTTTACTGTATTTCAATCAAAGATCCCTTGATCTATTTAGGGACTCAGATCTGCTGCAGTATTTCTGGATGATGCCAGAATTTTCGATTTAAGTAGCAGTGCCATCCTAAACTGAGTTATTCCCTTCAAAGCCCACTGACTTCAATGGTTGTAGAAAGCTCCTACTGTGTTTAGGATCACACTGTAATTCAGAGATAGTTAGATTCCATTGTTACCTTCAGCTAAATTGAATCACCCATTAGAAGAAAACTTCTTCCTGCAACAGAAGACTCCTTTTGCCAGTGAAAGGAATCTTCTTCCCATGGTCAATTCTTCATTTGGCCAAAGGGAACCTTGAGATCTGGCTTGCATTTATATCTCATTTTTAACTATCTTCCTTGCTCTCTTCACTCATTCCAAGATAATGTATGCCACACTGCTTTTGTTCACTTTCTTACTGCAATATGAGCGAGATTTCTTTTATTAATTTTTTTGCAATGATGCTGTCAAAAGGTGGCAGGCATATCTGCCGGATTCAGATGGTGCTCTGTGCTTCTTTCTGGCAGAGCTCACTGTAACTCGACTTCAATATGACATTGCTTTTTATTTGTCAGATGATTTACTTCCTTTTAGTAAGCCTGTACAAAGAACTGGAGAGGAAGCAAAGCGAAGCACTAGGAAGCCTCTTAATTAAAAACAAAAAACAAAGTAGAACCTAATTAATTCAAAACAGATGTTCGCTTTGACCAGGTGGTCAAATAACAACACTTCAATGTAAACAGGGCACTGGGAGAGACTGGTGCATAGTAAATAGGTTATTATAACAAGCTTATTCATACAAAATGCAAAACGGCAGCTTGACTAGCACTTCAGATTGAAAGGTACATTGGCATGACTGTGCACAGCCGCTGGGAACGCTTTCTCCCAGGGGCGGGAACATCCTCGTGGCATGCCTAGCCCTTTCAGGAGCAGTAAGAGGCATGGAACTACACTGCATCTGTGAGCATCCATCCTTCCTGATACTTGCTTTAACATTTTATATTCATTAACTCATTTAGTCTTCACCTCCCAGTGCGCTGAAAGAATAGGAGTAGGTGAAAGTGAAGATTTCCGAAAGAGACTAGGAGGAACCACATTTTTTATGCACCAAAGTCTTCTGGCTGTCACATTCAGCCCATCCATGACTCCTACAAAGGGCATATTGAATTCTTCTCAGGCCACATAGCGTTGTTGTGGAAACCTGAGAATGTTCTGGCCTGTTGCAGAACCGCACTGCAGTCCTAAGCAGAGAGTTGCACCATTCTGAGTTCCTGATTAGGAGATCAAGAGTCTGCTGTCAGCTCAGACACTGCCTCTCCCCTTGCCTTCTTTTTCATTGTTAGCCATGGTTCAGCATTATGACATTCATTACAAGACTGGGGAAATTACAGTGAAGTCCTAAATAGAGTTAGGCCCTTCTGGTTAGGGCTAACCATGGTTAGTATCAACGTATCTGCTGAATTAATGCCGAACCATGGCTAAGGATGAAAACACTGTATTTTACAGCATTCTCGTGCTCTCGTAGGGAAATGCTGCAAGAAAATGTTGTAAGCTCAAGCGTTTCCTCCCCTTTGAATTCCCCCTCCCATCTTTAGCCATGGTTCAGCATTATTTCAGCAGTTACATTAATACTAGTCAAGTTTAACTATAATCAGAGATTGCCCACTAGTTTTTAGTTGTGGTGATAAACTTTGGTTGGAAATTAAGAATTGCATCAACACCATCATATGGTTAGCTTTCAAGGAAGAAAGGAGGGAGAAAATCTCAAGGAAGTCAAGACAGGGGGGGGGCATGAGAACCCATGACACATTCCAGATCCTCTCTGTTAACCATGGCCAGGGGATTAGGAAGACTGCACCAGGCCAGGCCAGCAGATCCCACTATAAATTCACCTCACCCTCACATCACTGAATGTTCCAAATAATTACCCATCTTCTTGCTTCCCTTCTCTGTACTCTCTGTGTCATTTTGGACTTTGCTTTTATTTCCTCATTGGCTGCAGAGAACACCACACATCTACAAAGGGATGTACCACATGCACAAACAGGAGAGCACGAGTCAAGTAGGGCACCAAGGCAGATATATTGGAAAACCTGGGCAAAGAGGATCAAAAGGGAAAAGCCAATTTTGCACATATATAAATGCGACTGCCAGAATATCAACAACACAATCACTGGACCTAACACTGGACAAACACTGGACTACACCATCAGAGGCTCATTCACTTGCTCATCTTCTAACATTGTATATGCCATTAAAGGCCAACAATGCCCTTCGGTTCTCTACACAGGACAAACAGGACAAATCCTATGCCAGAGGGTAAATGGACACAAATCTGACATCAGGAATCACAAGACTGAGAAAACTGTAGGAGAACACTTCAGCCTTCTAGGACATTCAATGGGTCACCTCAAGGTAACTGTTTTATTACAAAGGAACTTCAGGAACAGAATGGAAAGGGCAATTGCTGAATTACGAGTTATTACAACACTTGGAACAAAGACCTTCCCAGGACTCAACAGGGATATTGGTTTCTTATCTCGTTACATATGCTAACTCATTCAGTCCTCACATATATATTCTCATACAGAGGGGCTATACATCCTCTGTATTTTAATGTACTTCTTTTTCAGAATAGTATATTAGAATACTGAATGTTATACAAGGAGTATTGGATTGTTTGGCTGACATACACTGTTTCCACCTCAAAAGAGAAAGTAAAAATGCTGTTAAGTGATCTCTACACTCTGAGAGTGAATGGAGAGTCTCAAATTTATTTTGACATATTTATTGCTTTACAACTGTTGACCTTATAAATTTAGCTTGCTATTTAATTCTGTTTTTGCGTAGCTTAAAACATCTCCATCATGTTACATGTTAATTTGCTGTTCAGCTGCCTATAAGTTTGAGCCTTACCTCCCATTCCACTGTATTTGAAAAAGTGTGCTTTGCACACAAAAGCTCATACCTTGAATAAACCTTTATTGGTCTTAAAGGTGCCACGGGACTCTAAATTTGTTCTACTGCGTCAGACCAACACAGCTGACTACCCAGATATATTCCAGTAGCGTATAAGTCTTCAGAAGAGGGGACAACAAATTCCATCAGTTCCACCCTTGCAATGCAGACCCCCATTTTGCCCCAGCACTCAGACACTCACACACACATGCTGGAACAAAATTTCAGAGGCCTGCAGTGAGAGCAGGAAAGTCCCACTCTGCTAAGTCCATGGATGGTTGGAGATGCGCCACTGTTTAATATAGAGGGGGAAATGTAACAATATTATCCTGTCTCGCTTTAAGGAGAAATTAAGAATCTATTAGATGAACTTTAAGCAATTCAGCAAGTGTTCGGTTGGCAGACAAACCTTATTATGTCTCAGCATCCTGAATGTCTGCCAGTAACTTACCTTCTGCTATGTGTTCGCTCTAGGGTAAATAAAGTCCAAGTATTTTGAGATGAAAATACAATTGTTAAAGGAAATAATGACCTCAACAGAATAAGCCTTTACTTTAGCCTACTTTATATAAAGAACCTTCAGTTCGTGCAGGCTTCGAACTCTGTATTAGAATCTAAGACAAAGTTCTCTGTTGTATCAAATGTCTACGAGCTTTGGTAGCTAATGGAAACTCCATATGTAGAGGCAGTACACCTCTGAACACCAGATGCTGCAAAAAAGCTATAGGGGACAGAATACATCAAAAACATGGACAAAAATAGACCATTATTCTTCTTGAAGTCTGCACCATTACAGCTGTCAGTTTTGGAGCTGGATTGCTATTCTTCCTGAGCAATATATTTTATGGGTATGTATATTGCATTGGATATGGTATTTGCTCAAGTAGTTTCTGAATACTGGTTCCCAATTTTCAGCTTCATTGTAATGCAAACATCTGCTATGTATTATTACGCATTATCAGTTAATTGTAATAGTTTGGCACTAGATACTGCAACTTAAATTTTTATACACAAAGATTGCAGGTTGGGACACGAAACAATCATACACTTGTTTCTTTTCTTATTGACAACATATATACAGAGACATACCTGTGATCTCCTACCATCTGTTTATTCACTCTGGTTTATATATACCAACTGTACAGAAAATGACACACTACACCTGCTTTAAAACATCTGCTTCAAGGCACAGAGGATTTTCAACCACCGGTTCAACGTGTACACTCTTTTGCAATTATATGTCTTCTGCCACAAACTACCTTCAGAAACAAAGGTAGACACTAGCCTGCTTCACCTGAAAAAAAGAAGTTACAAATGGCTTCTTCTCCATCTGCAAATCTGATTAGACTCCCCCCCCCCCAGGCCGAAAAGAAAAGTCTGTTTTATGCTTTTAAAAGCTCCATCTTACTGTCAAGGTGAAGAATTTCACGTCAATTCAAGTAGCGCATTTCAAAAAAAAAGGTAGGTCAGTTCCATGTCGCTAGGGGAAGGCCGTCTGCCACGAAAACTGAAAGCAAAAGAGTTATCCTGTTTGGGCAGGTCAGAGTGCCGAGGGGTAGCAATGCACTCAGGCATAGCAAAGAGATGAGCACACCAAATTTACCAGAGCAGTGACCATGTTTATTGTGGAGAGAGGCTTCTCTCAGCACTGGAGCACACACTTTGAATGTATAAAATCTCAAAATCAGTTTTTGGCATCTCCACTGTGTACGTGGGGAAACACTTCTGCCCAGCCTTGGAGAGATGCTGCAAATTAGTGTAACTAAACTGAACCAGAAGGACAATGTTCTGACTCAGTGTAAGGCAAACTGCACGTGCTATGAAACTGAGATTGCCTAAATCCAAATCAGGAGAATTCCCAAATTCATAATAATGAATAGGTTAAACTAATCTAATTTGTATAACAACACTCCACAAATGATGACTGACAGTAGGGCGAAAACCACTGTGAATTGGTTTCACAAGAACTGGTTTTGCAGCACAAGGGCCATCCATCCCCTTTCTTGTCCACTTGCTACAGAATTCTCCCCCCCCAACTCATCTAAATTCCTCAAAATCAAAAACAATTACAACAAGCATAACATGATGCAATTAATTGACAACACTATTATACTGGAACAGGGCAGAAGTTAACTGGAACCTGAGACAGAAATCTGCTGAGACAGATTTCTGCTGAACAAACGCACTGACCAACATAAGTCGCACAGAAAGTCCAAGGCATAACTATCTATATATCTAATTCTCAAGTCGTCCCCTGGTGTGCGGATACTTAAATCCGCACATCGGGGGGACCTGGGGGGGGGGAGGGAGAGGTTTGTGCGCACGTGGGGCGGTCCCCATGTGTGCAAAAAAATCCTAAATCTGGAAAAAAACATCGGGGGGGGATGTTTAAATCCCCCCCGAAACTCACAGAGCGTCCCCTGCGCATGCGCAGGGAACGCTCTGCGACGCCGATGCTTGGAAGATGAGCGGCGAGCTGGGAGGGGGGCCCCTCGCTTCGGAGCCGGAGGGGGGGGGAAGCCGCGAGGCTTCGGAGCCGGGGGGAAGGCCAGAGGGGGGAGATCGATCCCTCCCCACCCCCCACCCCCGCGAGTATCGCGGGTCCACCCCTTGTATTGTATATTTGGAAAAGTCCTAGAACAAGGCATCTCCATTTACAAAGATTTTAAAAATCTGATGGGGAAAAAAATAATTCTCCAAGAAATTTATCTCAAACATGCTCCATTCTGGATGAAAATTCTGTTCATACACTAAAGTCTTATGGATGTGCCAACCACATTAAATATTAGTCTCTTTACGACCATTTCCATATGCATGCAAACCACTGCATCGGCATTTTGAAATCATAAATGTTTGTAAAACTTTCCACACAGTTTTGGCTGCTCTGAATACAGGAGGAGCTCTGAATTTGCTGCCCTGTTACCTCACATTTTCTGAATCCACTTTTCCCACATTTTTTCCCTTTGGGAATTAAGTCACAATTTTCAAGTGTGGAATTCCTGAAATCAAATTTCCCGCTGCCCTTTTTTGGCATCAGCATTTCATGTACACCATGCCCCCCAAGTCCCCCAAATAGCAGACTGGTTTTTTAAAGTGTAGTTTTGATTGTGTTACAACCCTGGGTTTTTTTTTACTTAATAATATTTCTGCATTATAATGCAGAGACAAAATGAGCATTAAGTTTTAATGTAGCTTTGTCCATCCAATTACCCACCCATGAAGTTCCTTTTCTTTCATTTTTTTGGGGGGAGGGGGGATTTTGTTTCTTCATTCTCCCCTCTCCTTTCTCTTTCCCATTTCCCTATAGCTTCTGGTGTGTTCTCAAGGACAATCCAGTATTTTAAATAACTGAAAATAGTGTAATTATATAATTGTTGATAATCATGGATGCTCAACATGCGCAGTGTTTCCATTTAGCGTGGCTCATAATTACTGAATAACACTGTTATGAATTGGTGTATTCAGTTCAGCAATCAAGAATGGAATACTATTTTCATTAGGATTTTGTGGGAATCTTCACTAGCCATTTTCTTAGTTGGTGACTAAGGAGGAGCAGGGGACCTTTGAAATGGCGGCTATCATCAAGGCTTTTTTGTAGAAAAAGCCCAGCAGGAACTCATTAGCATAATAGGCTACACCCAACAGCAGAAACTCATTAGCATATTAGACCACACCCCTGACAGTGCAGCCCATTAGCATATTAGGTCACGCCCCGTGCCTTCCCTTAACTTGCCTGGGTTCCCTGTGGCTGTGGGGAGCCCAGGCAAGCTGGCACTTGGACAGGCCGGGGAAGGCACTGGGAGGCATTTAAATGCCTCCCTGGTCCTTCCAGGCCCTCCCCAGCCTGTCTGCCTCAGGGTTGCCGGGGGGGCTTGCTCTCCAGGCCTTCCTTCTGTAGTCATGCACACAGAGGTTTTGGCTGTAGTGGGTGTGGCCAACTCTGAAGCCAGCTGGAACTCCGTTCCTGTGTGTTCCTGCCTGAAAATAGCCTGAGCTATCATGCTGTTCCCCATGATACATCCAGCCTTTTTTTTTTTTGCAATGTTATGTTACAGCGTTATTGCACATGCACAAAAAGGAGGTTCCTTCACTGATTAGGTACATGATGACACATTTAGTGTGCTTCAGAATTACTGAATAACACTGTAATGAATTGGTGTATCTAGTTTGATGATCACTAGCCATTTTCTTAGTTGGCGACTAAGGAGGAGCAGGGACCCTTTGAAATGGTGGCAGCCATGCTGTTCCCCATGATACATCCAATCTTTTTTTACAATGTTATGATGTATATTACTGCCCATGTGCAAAAAAAGAAAAAGAAAAAGAGGTGGTTCCATTGCTGAAGAAGTACATGATGACATGGCCGCACAACCCCTTTTCAAACGAAGTGCAGCACATATGGGGAGGGTTGGATCTGAATTCAGGAGAAAGTTCCCTAAATAAATGTCCTTTTGCAGAATATCAACTATATCAACTGGGGATTCAAATTGCCAGGAAACAGCAGCACCACTGAAGCATGGAAAAGATCAGTGGTGCATCGAACAAGTATGGGCACAAATCCAGGTGACAGCTTTCCTATTGTTTATTTATTACTTACGTAATTTATAGTCCACCCTTCACACTAAGACTCAAGGCAGGTTACACAATGTGAATCAATAGGAAGAGACTTCTAATAAGAAGGATAATGAAGTACCTTAACAAAATAGCTCCCCCATTTTTTTGCAGGATTGAATTGAGATCCATGCTGTACAACATGCACACTCCACAATGACCCTGCAATCACCACCCTCTGCTGTGTGGACACATAGGGATAGTTTAAGGAACTACTGTGGCCTGAAGGTGCATGTAGACTGTAGGAGCTGGTCATATATTGAATTTGATCTGGAGTAATTCAAGAGGGACATGAAGGTGTTGCCTTGAGGCTACTCCAAATATCTGTTTCCAAACTCATTCACTCTGCATGAGACCAACCAAGGACAAATATTGGAGGACTGGAAGGGTGGGGAAAGTTTTCTACTCATGGGCAAAAAATGAAATGGAAAAGACTGAAAGTATGGATGACAAAAAAAAAAACACCCTAAAAAGTTAATTCAAATCAAACAATTGGCATTGTTCCTCAGAGGCTGCTGCTGTTCATGGATCTTCCTGGTTCATCCTCCTACTTTCTATCTGAGGTCATCTACAGGCTACCATCGGCTTGCACTGAATTCTGAACTCATCTACCTTTGAATATCTGAAATAACAACTATGCTTTTGTTGTCATGATCCCTTCAACCCTAGAAGAATCCCAAGAGAAAAGCCAAGAGTACTTAACTATCAAGGAGTGCTTTTGCTTGCTTTCAACTCATTTCAGCATTTGATTAACCAGCTGACTGTGCAAACAAATTACAGAAACTGCAGCAAGTTAAACCAATTGGGGGCTACATGAAGTCTTAAACCAACAGAGTTCTTTGTTGTTATTGATTCTTTCTAACCCATCTGGATTCTTTAGTCTCAGTACAAATTATACCTGAAGATGGCTCATTCCACTAACTTGGAACTATCTGGACCACTTTTTTGCCTTGGACACCAACTGGCATTTTTCTTCCGCCATTATTACATTCCTTGTTTGGCTGTGGTTATCCAAACATTGCCCATCATATACTTAAACACAGAGACAGTCTGGTTGATAGTTGAAGAGATAAATCATTAAGATAAAATAGAAGCCCATTGGCACTCTGGATACAAATGAAATTTATTTTAGTACCAGCTTTCATGATCCAGAGCTCACTTCATCAGATGCGTGACCTGAACATCCACAAGTCCGATGAAACTGAATCCAGACAAGATGGAGGTAATGTTTGTTGGGAAAGCCAAGGTACTGAAGAACATTGTGCTTTCCAATTTTAATGGGGTCCAGCTGACTCACGGTGGCTCAGTTAAGAGCCTAGGAGTGATACTTAATCCAGCTTTAAAGGCATTCTACCAACTTCACTTAGCTTGGAAAATGCCCTCCCTCCGACTCTGCTGACATTGTCACATCATGAATTGCAATGGTTACTTTGAGGCTAGACTACTGTAATGTACTGTATATGGTCCTGCCCTTAAAGAAAACCTGGAAATTCCGTTTGGTACAGAATGCCACAGCCCAGCTACTATCAGGTGCTAAGTCACACACTTTCTGCTGACACTCCATTGGTTACTGATCAGTTATCAGGTTTAAATCCAAGGTTCTAGCAGTCAGTTACAAATCCCTAAAGGCATCAGACCCACATACTTGCAGGACCCCACTGGGACAGCTCTGCTCATCTGAGCAAAGCCTTCTGAAGGTGCCACCCTGCAAACAGATAAAATCAGCAGCTGTCAGTTTACGTGCATTCCCTGTGGTGGCTCCCACATTATGAAACGGTCTCCCTGAGGCTATTAGGAAGGCTCCCCATGCTCTTATCACGGTGCACGATATCTGAAACAGAACTGTGCACTCTTGATGAGGAAGCAAAGCTACAGTGCAATGGACCCCTCAGGGGGTAACTTTTATCAGGGATAGACATTTTCCTCCACTGATTTTCATGTTGCCTTAAACAGTTATATTTGCATGTGTTGTTCTTTGTCACACGCACAAACACCATTCCACAATCCAAGCTTAACTGCATTATTTTGTCTTACTACAAATCTTTGCTAATATATTCAAATGTTGTTATATCTTGCAACCTGGTTACTGAATGACTGATGTTATCATATTTGGTAACCTGTTTACTGATTGACTGAGAGATTTTCCTAAATCACACTTGTAATCTGCCTTGAGTCCCTGTAAGAACAACACACTAATTAATATTAATAATTTATATTGAAGGCTGCCTTTAATACAAATTCATTGGATACTCTTTGGGTATCTCATAAAGTGAAACTTTTTAAAAAAAAATAGAAGAAACCAAAAAAGTATTGACTCCTGTTAATTTTTTTCCTGTCTGCCTGCTTGTTTATATCAATGGAGAGTAGATCTGGCAAGATTTTTCCTTCAAAAGGCTCTTACGTACCCCACAAGAATAACTCCATGCAAGGCTGGTACCCCACAAGAATAACTCCATGCAAGGGTGGTTACTTTGAGGAGACTGGCCTAAACATTGCATCAAGAAATTATATATGATATGAGTTTGTTACATATACATCCAACCTTTCTTCCAGCAAAATCACACCATGATATCTGAGGGCCCCACATGCATGTATTGGCCATGCACATACCAATTTACCTTTGGAAGGGAGACCTATTCAGACCTTTCTATATAACACTGTAACATCCTCTTAACTACTGTAGCTTTCCAGGACCCTATATTCACATTACATTGACAGAAGCTACTTTTGCTCACAGAAGTGGAGGTGATTCTCGTTGATTCCACCCTCTTACTCCACTACAGCAAGATGGGGGTAACAGGAAATTTCCCCCTTATCTAGCACTGCACAAGACCTTACATTTACATTTCTGGAATATATTCCCTTCTATTGTGGTATTAGACCCACTAGGGACTTTTGTTACATAAAATATGGCAAACATTAAGTAACACAGCCTTAGAACCAAAGACACCCAAATCGCTCGCTCACAACTTTAATGCCAGTAGATGCACCACTGGATCCAACCCTATGGCTTGGGAGGATCCAACCCGTTAATCTATTTTGAAATTGCAATGGAAATTGTGAATAGTTATAAGTTTGCACTCTATATATTTGATGACTATGTAGAGATATATGCAGTGTCTACAATGATTGAAAATATTCTACTGTAAATCATTGTATATGGCTTTGGATCACTCTAAGAAGATGATGACGACGACAATGATTACCTGCTTAATTACAGGAATTAATAAATATTATTTTATTATTACTGTCTATTCCACCTTTTCTCAAAAAAAATGGGATGAAATGTTAGATCAGATAGTACTGAAATTAGCTAATCAGACAGCTGGCCTGTACGTTCCTCCCTGCAGGCTTGGCTTCGAAGGGTACTCCTGTCCTGTTCCTTCTGGTCTAGTGCATTAGTCTGCCCTTCCCCTGAGAGGCTGTCAAGCATAGTGCCTTGAAAACCATGAGATGAAATGACTTTGCGCTATTGACCAATAAGGAGTAGCTAGAAGCCAGAAAATGCATGTCAGTCCTACCCCATTTCCCATTCCAGAGACAAAAGCTGAATGTTTTGCTTTCCGAATGTAACTTTGCTCTTTTTACTGTCATTGGCGGGGGGGATTTCTGCTCTGCAAGTAGAACACACTAATCCTAAAAGTTAAAACTTGTGCACTATAAAATTCTCTAAAATGCTTTATAATCTTTCAGTGATAATTCAGTCTTACTTGCTGTGTCACTCTAAACCACCCTGTATTTCTTTGTGGCTGTATTCTGGAATTTGTGCCACCGTACTGCAAGTCTGGAACATTCTTTCTGCTCTTACAAGACTTAATGTAGTTACAAGGTTGTTTTTTTTTAAGACAAGTTCAATCTATTAGCTGATTAAAAACTATAAATCACACAGTCTTTGACAAACTCATGACATTATGAATACAAACTGTTTAAAAAAAAGCTTCCAGCATAACCAGTATGACTGAAAATACTACAGCTACAGTTAATAAAACTTCATGTTCAGTCTTTTAAAAAAAATGTCTAAGTCTGAAATGCCAACGGGCTAAGAATTTATGAAAGCCCTTAAAAACTGTCTTTTAAGAAATGAGTTATTGGTAGTCTGTGCTCCCAAAACAAAACTCAAAAAGTTAAACTGAAAACATGGTCCCAAGTTAAGGAAGTATGCAGAAGAAATACCATCCTTCAATACCTAATAAGATGAATTTTGCCATCAACTTCCTTCAGACAAAATAAGCCATCTATCTCCAATGGAACAAAATAAATAGCAGAACATTTATTCACCATGTGACCTTTTAGAAGTTATAACAATAAACCCATATTAGTTTTTCATCATAAAAATCCATATCATTAATAATTTACATTCTTAGTGGTTACTGTTACAAAATCTCTATGCTGCCTCAATTCTCCTGCAGTGAATTTAATACTATGCCAAGATTTTGTACCAGCTGTGAAATGAACCTTGCATTCAAAATATGCTTAGGACTCTGACACAATGAAATCCAAGATCCAGATATGATAAAATGAATTTAAAAGCCCTGATCTCTCCATAGAAATTCAAATACGCATTCTAATTTATTTATTTCTCCATCCAAATGGTTCTGCATTCATAACAATCACGTTATCGCACTACTGATGCTGTGTTATGCTGGACCAGAAGTGTGGGAACATGATAAAAATACTGTTATATAGGTCTGATATGATGTGAGAACATCTGAACATAGACTCAAATGTGGATATCAAATGATAAACCGCAAAACTTGAAAATTTGGTAAGACAGGACAAAAACAGGAACGACATCATGGACGATACCATAACTATGGCCTCAGACTAGGATTGCCAAATCTGGGTAAGGAAATACCTGGAGATTTTGGGAGTGGAGCTTGGGAAGGGCAATGTTTGGGGAGAGCAGGGTCTCATTTGTATATAATGAACATAAGAACATAAGAGATGCCAATGTTGGATCAGGCCAAAGGCCCATCCAGTCCAACACTCTGTATCACACAGTGGCCAGAAATACCAGTGCCATCAGGAGGTCCATCAGTGGGGCCAGGACATTAGAAGCCCTCCCACTGTTGACCCCCCCAAGCACCAAGATGACAGAGCATCACTTGCCCCAGAGTCCCTATCGATACCTTGTGGCTAATAGCCACTGATGGACCTCTGCTCCATATGCTTATCTAATTCCCTTTTGAAGCCGTCCATGCTTGTAGCACCCATCACTTCCTGTGGCAGTGAATTCCAAGTGTTAATCACTCTTTAGGTGAAGAAGTACTTCCTCTTATCCGTAGAGTCCACCCTCCAAAGCTGCCAGGGGAGGCTGATCTTGGCCATTTGGAGATTCGAATGGATCTTGGCCATTTGGCGGTTCGAAAGCAAAAATAACAGCAAGCGAGTAGATAAATGGGCACCTGCCCTAGGTGGCAGGGGGCACCCCCCTCCGTCATGAGGTCTGGTTGGAGCAGCGGCAGAGCAACGAGCGACAGCGGTGGAGCGACGAGCGATGGCGGTGATAAGTCAAGTGGCGAGCAGTGACGGTAAAGAGGCGCAACACCAGCGGTGGATCGGATGATGGCGGAGGCGGAGCCAGAAGGCGCAGGAACGTAGAAGCGCAGGCACGGCGGAGCCTAAAGGACGTAGCCGAAGCCGGGCTGATGCGAACCATGCGCCAGATGGGCCTGCCGGAAAAAGCAGCTGACTCCGAAGACCACCGGAAGAAGAAGAAGAGCCGGGCCGAGCCAAAGCCGAGCCGAAAGAACAGCGAGTCCCACCATTGGGTGCCGGTAGGGCAGTCCCCACCCCTGACGATGTGGCCATAGATAGGGATAAATGAAATTGTGTAAGCCGCTCAGAGACCCCTCGGGGTTCGAGCGGGATACAAAGTCGAAAGCATAAATAAATAAATAAATAAATAAATAAATAATTGTAATAGCAGGTGATCTCCAGGTGCCACCTTGAGGTTGGCAACCCTACCTAGACCCAGTGCATGATTCCAGTGTCCTCCCCACAGACACACAACACAGGCATTACATGGATATGTCTTGACTTTAGAGTACACAGGGTGTTGAACTAGAGTTAACGTCTACAAATGAAACGAGAACTGCCTTATACTAATGTATCTGAGGAAGGTGCCCCGCTGGACTCAAACTTTGCTCTGCTTTATACTAAGGCACTCCCTTGGTCCATCTAGCTCAGCATTTTACTTTCGCTGCAACAGATTTCTAGTATCTCAGGCAAACAATATCTTTTCTAGCATCTGCTAGCTGGGATTTGTTAACCGGAAATGCCAGGGAATGAACCTGCAACCTACTGCAAACAAAGCACATGCTCCAGCACTGATGCACTGTTCCGGGTGGCCAACCTCCAATTCTTTATTTGTATAAAATACCCACCTCACATGGGGAAAAAGTTCCAGCAGTGGATGGTGAAATGGTTCACTAAACTACAGGCCACCATGACAGCATTAAAAAAAAGAGGAAGGGGAGGGGAATTCCTTGCCTTTACTCTGATGTGCAGAGGAGGCATAAGTGGAGCCAGACAGGACCTCAGTCAGCACCATGCAATGACTTAGTGAATGACTAATTAGCTGCCCCCCACTGATGCATACATGAAAGATGTCTGCCTTTTCAGCAGACACACCTTTGCACAGTGCTGTCTGAGGCACTCCCTGCCTCCACCACCACGTCCCAGGACTTCCACATAAGGGCAGGAATTCCCCTCCTTCTACAGCAGTGACCAGTAGTTCCATTTTTTTAATCATTTCACCAGCTCCTCTTGCCTGACCCTAATATAATAATATAATGGGGTGGTACACCTGTCAAACTATAAAGCAGGTATCCTAAGGTGAGTTCAAGGAGGACAGAAACCTCCAGTGGAGCAGAAGGGCAAAAGCTCGCTTGATCTTGATTTTCAGGATGAATATAAACCTAAAAGGACTAGGAAAAATATTTTCCCATAATGCATTTGATTTGTCCACCTCTCCCATTTCTTTGTTAACATTACGCTTAATACACCTTGATTCAGTACTTGATCAAAGGGCCTCAGATTGCCTCTGCTGGAACTTAAGCAGGCATGGACTGGATGCGTGACTGGATGGGAAACCACCAGAATCTGCTCTCTGTGCTTTTTAAAGGAAGAACTTAATGAAAAAGAAATGGGAGCATTTATGAATTTACTTCAGAATTTGGCACCCATTGTCTGGACAAACTGACAATTCACAATGAACACAAAGAAACCTGAGGGGGAAAAATCATTTCCATGTGTTTAACTGAAATGAACAAAGAAAATCCCACAACCACATTTCAATAAAATTTTCAGTTTGGTAATGGGCTGAATGTTTTTCTCTGGGAGGAAAATAAAGTTTAAAAAATTCATGTATAAACTATGCCATCCACTTATGTTGCTTGTTTAATAGGACTCCTGGGCACCCATCTAACCAGTGTTATCTAAAATGAGGTTTGCAAATGTTTTAATCTTTATATGAGTCCCATATCACCCCTGATGCATAAAATTAAGCTGAAAAACAAAGCTTCTCATC
The DNA here is from genome assembly GCF_001447785.1 of Gekko japonicus. Classification (NCBI taxonomy): domain Eukaryota; kingdom Metazoa; phylum Chordata; class Lepidosauria; order Squamata; family Gekkonidae; genus Gekko; species Gekko japonicus. Next base: position 894,067 of record NW_015177010.1, read on the forward strand.
TAGAATTACAATGTAGTCTGCCATTTACAAAATAGGAAGAAAAGCTGAAGAAAGTTCTGTACGGGTTTGTTTTTTTTAAATTGAACAATTAATTGCTTTATTATTTAGGCTTTAAAGAACATTTCTCTATCACAGTTTCTTCTTTATATAAACTTTCCTGAACCCAGGAAACACATGAAGCCAGTATTTGAGGACTTTTGTCAAGCTGATGGTCCCACCCATAGAAGACATGAACATAAATACATCCCTCTGTAGTTAATCCTGGTTACTCTGAAGTAAGTGTGCATAGTATTGCCACATGACACACAAATACGGTTTTCAGAGAACAGATGCTCAGCAATGTCTGGTAATTCATGCTTTCAGCTTGTGTCAGTTAAGGTACTTCAGACAAGAACACCCAAAATGAACTGTATACAAAGTCTGGCCAAATATCCTATCTGTGCTTGGCTGCCCTGCACCTCTGAGAGTGCCACTTCCCACATTCTTAAAAGATAGGGATCCACTTATCAGCAGCTGGAATAAATCATGGGTATGAAGCACACCTGTGCTCTGAACTAAAAATAAATGCTGTAATGGTAATCCACTTTTTCCACCTCTCTGCTCTTCCTGTTGGCTAGGTCAGAGCCTTCAAGGTGGCACGAGAGTCCTTGAACAGCTGGTAAGGTTTCCCTAGAGTAGTGTGATCTTATACAGGAGGGTATGCCACGAGCTGTAGAATCAGGCAAACCCTGGAAGGGAGTTATGACCCCACCTGACCACTTATTACTAGGGGAAATGTGGCACAAAATTGCCTGAGGGCTTAGGAAAGGATACAGCTAAAACAGGGGTCCCCAACTATTCTGAGCATGCAGGCACTTTTGGGATTTTGAAGGGTAGTGGTGGCTGCCACCCCAAATGGCTGACACAGGAGGTGGAGCCAAACCTAAAATGGATGCTGCAAGAGGCAGAGCCAAAAGGAATACCTCCCTCCTCACACCTCCTGGTAAGAAGAAAAGCAGGAAAGGTAATGGAACCACACACTGGTCCTTTCTGCATTTGCCTGCCACTCCGGATTTTCTCAGTATTTGAATCAAGGCAACTTCAGTCTGCAGCAAAACAGCATTCAAAAAATCCAGGGCAACAGCGGACTGAAACTGGGCCAACCACTGAAGGGAGGTAACGTAATACAGGACAGGGAGGGGAGGGGGGATCTGGAATAAAAAGAAGACTGAATTTGATTTTAGTGCAGAATTGCTTGGAGGACACTGTGGAGAACATAGATTAAAAGGAGAGCACAGAAATGGCCACTGATTAAGGAAAGCCCAGATGCTTACCAGTTCTCCTCATCCTCCAATGGAAAACTCTTTCATTTGAATGATGGCAGCGAATGAAAAGCAATGGCCCCGCCCACTATCTGAAAAGCTTGGGGATACCAAGGAAAGTATTGGCAGGCATCATATTGTCCGTGGGTGCCACATTGGGGAAGCCTGAGCTAAGGCATCCAGAGTCTTCTGTATCTTTAGGGAGGCTGGAGGAGGGGGGCACAGTTGGCAGCTGCACTATCATTGGCATGGTTGACAGTGGAGTTTTTCTAGTGGATTAGTGGCAGAATGCCATCTTAATTACCGAAAGACGATTACTATCACTGGCACTTTGATTATCTGATTGTTTTAAATGTTTAAAATGTTTTTATGGTACTGAGTACCGATTAATGTAAGCTGCCCTGAGCCTGTTTGCAGGGAGGGCGGGGTATAAATGGAATAAATAAATAACTTAATTAATTCTTTGACTACCAAAGATCTAGGGTTGCCGAGTGTACTTACCCTTGCCAGCAGGGGAGCCTTGCCAGGCTCCGGGAGCTCTCCGAGGACGCGCGCGCACCACCAGCACGTCACAGGAAGTTACGCGCTACGTCGCTCACGTTGGGGGCGTGGCCCAGATCGTCGGGGGGAAACCATATGGTTTCCCCCCCCCCGAGGGCCACGCCCCCAACGTGAGCAACGTGGCTGCGTCACCTCTGGGGCCCGATTCCGCCGCGGCGGAAATCGGGCCTCCAAAGCAGGGGTTTCCCTGCCCCCCGCCCCCACTTGGCTGCCCCACAAAGATCTCATGGTTATCTACACATGTGCACTACCAGCAGATCTTCCCCCAAAGCATCCTCCAGAATGGCAGCTCTACAGGGGCTCTGCAAGCCACCTGATGGTCTCAACTCAATGGGTTGAAGACCACTAGCAATGACCATACCAAACTAGATGGGCCAGTGGGCTAGTTTACTATAAAGCAGTTGCATGTATTCAGATATATTGCTTCAAATGGAGGGAAACCCCACCCAAAAGAAATGTAGAAAACAACGGAAAACAAAATTACAGGAACAGTGGAGGAAAGGAATTAAAAGCCATGTTACTCAACTGTAAGTGAAGAAGGAAATCTCTTAATTTCCTCAACCAAGAAGTATAAAAATGTTGGTCTGGAACTGAGTCAAGAGAACAAGCCTAGAACTTTTTGTTCAGCAGCATCAAATCCATCTGCATGTTGCTGTCCCCAAGATTCTAATATATTTTAGAAGACAAGTGATTGTGGGCGCGTTTATAAACTAAAGGCATGTGTCATGTAGCTCCCACTCTACCTCTCCATTTAAATCCTCTGGGGGTAATCTGAAACAGTGCAGATTAATATTTAAAGCTGGAAGGCATTACTAAGCAGTTCCTCTCACTGCAGAAATCCACTCATACATATTAAGTTGGACAATTCCCTGAGAGAAATCAAAATGTAATTCTGGCTCGGATGGATGTAACTAAGGTCTTGGTAAAATGAGATAAAAGTCCATGTGTAGAATTTCACACGTTAACCAAAGATCCAGTCTAAAAACAGCTAAATAGGACAATCTGGAAAGAATGCTATCTGCTCTTCGTAATATGATGTGTCCAGTTACAAAAATACTGTGGCCATTTAACAGTACTAACTGGCTGTCCACTGACATTGTCTCTACAGAACTCATTTGTGCTGTTCTTAGGAAAGCCATCCTACCAATCAGATTTCTCGAGAGCCACTGCAGTGCGGTGGTTAGAGGGCTGGACTAGGATCTTGGGTTTAAATCCCCACTCTGGCATAAAGCTCACTGAGTGACCGAGGGCCAGTCACTCACTCTCAGCCTAGCCTACCTCACAGGGTTCTTACTGTGAGAGTAAAATGGAAGAAATGGAACCATGTACATTGCCCTGAGCTCCACAGAGGAAAGGCAGGATAAAAATGTACCAAACAAGTAGTATTCACTCCACAACTCATGGAGAACCGCATTCACAGTTACCATCAGCCAAAAGAGCCACATGATTACTGTATGGCATGTTTTCCGTCCCACCAAACAAATGCCAGTGTGGTATGCTGCTTGCAGTATTGGATTAGGACCTGGGAAAGCTGGTTTCAAATCACCACTCTGCCAAGGAAACTTGCCGGCTAACCTTGGGCCGGTCATACACCCTTGCAGGGTTATTGTAAGGATAAAATGGAGGAGAGGAGAACTATGTAAGCTGCTTTGGGTCACCAATGGAGAGAATGACAGAGTATAAATGAAGTAAATAAATAAATAAATGAAAAATAAAACAAACACCTACAATAATACAAGTTATAACTATCTATATATCTAATAGCCAGGTTGCCCCCGGAGTGCGGATCGCTAAATCAGCGCTCCGGGGGCACTTGGGGGGGAGGGGGAGGTTTGTGCACACGTGGGCCAGTCCCCACGTGTGCACAAAAATGCTAAAAGTAGAAAAAAATTTCAGGGGGATGTTTAAATCCCCCCAAAAGTGCAAGAGTGTTCCGTGCGCATGCGCACGGAACGCTCTGTAGCTGACCTCGCCGACGCTGACGCCTTGGAGCCGGCAGGCCGGGCAGGCAGGGGGAGGACCGGCCTCGCCGCCGAGCCCGGCAAAGGGGGGGGAAGGACCGGCCTCTCTGCCGCCGCCTCCGCCTCGGAGCTGGGCGGGGGGGAGGACCGGCCTCGCCGCCGCCGCCGCCTCCTCAGGGAGATCGAGGGGGGATGGAGGAGACGGAGCTCTTCTCCCCCCCCCCGTGAGTATCGCGGGTCCCCGTCT
>NW_015177010.1:898329-937444 GCF_001447785.1 Gekko japonicus
AAGAGTGTGAGATTGCCAAGGTGCCCAGGAAAGGGGAGTAAAATAACCAACACACGGATCCCCTTGTGGCCAGCTTGTTCTCCTCGTGTTTGCTGTGGTGGTAATTTTATTCTCTCTGCTCTGCAGCCAGCTTGCTCTCCTCTCAGCAGCCACCCAGATGCCAGGATGAGAGTGCAGAGGCTGCAGAGAAAGGGGTGTATTAGAGAAGACAGGCCTTTGACCTCAACATCTGGCATGCAGGCCTGAGCTGCAGGCTCGGCTTGGAGCTTACCCATCCTCCAAGTCACCTCCTAAAGCCCTGCTTCAGGTGCCCCTGCCTTCTGAGATTAGGTGGATGGCAACTCGGCAGAGGGCCTTCTCAAAACTCTGGAATACACTCCCCAGAGAGACTTCTCTGTCCCCTTTAGTTGCTATCTTCCACTATCTTGTTTCTTCCAACATTCCTGCAGTGGTCACTCCTTCCTGTCAGTTTGGTGTAGTGGCTAGGAGCACATACTCTAATCTGGGAGAACCCGGTTTCATCCCCCACTCCTCCACATGCAGCCACTGGTGTGACCTTGGGTCAGTTACAAGTTATTTCAGAGCTGTTCTCTCATGAGCAGTTCTCGAAAGAGCTCTCTCAGCCCCACCTACCTCACAGGGTGTCTGTTGTGGGGAGGGGAAAGGAAAAGAGACTCCTTCAGGCAGTGAAGGGCAGGGTATAAATCCAATCTCCTCTTCTCCTCTTCTCCTGTTTTAATTGTTGTTTTCATGTCTTTATATGCATATTTTAGCTTTGGTTTTAATGACGTATTTTTGTTTAGTTTTAATGGCTTTTAAAATGCATTTTTATTATGTATGTTTTTAAATCTGTTGTCGGTTTTGGTGGTACAGATAAGGGCAGAAAGGTGGGGTATACATTTTATAAAGAAGTATAACACAGCTGTATATAGCTCAAAATTCAGGCGCTTGTATATGGCAGCCACACTTCTCAAAAGCAGCAATCACTGTGCAAGTACACTTGGAATCAAGTTCCATCATCCAGTCTTTATGTAAGGGGGGGGGGGACCCTGCTAAGTGCTAAGTGGACAAATGCAAGACCCACTTCTCTACTTCAACTGAATTATCCTACCAAGGCTGGATAATCTCAAACTAAACCATTCATTTTCTTTGATTCTTGCCTCACCAACATATTTTCAGAATAGAATATCTCTGACAAGTATGAAATTCCAGAGGGGTAACCAAGTTTAACTGCTGCAGCAAAAATAACCAAGTGCTCTATGACATGTTAAGAATTAACAGTTTGATATGCTCTTTACTGAGCTAGAGCTCACATCATCAGATATATGAAAGTACTTTTGTATTCAAACTGGCAGATACACAAAGTATAAACAGCGAAGGGGTGAGAAAGTTACTACTAAGAGAGACAAAAGGCTGAGTGCCCCAAGACACAGGTGTGTTCCACTCACTAAACTATTACATTAAAGTGGGTGTGGACCATTCCTAAGTGTCAATGAATTAGCAAAGCAGGATAAATCTGAATGGTTTATATACCCATAAGGAGGAACACTGATATCGTTCAATCTTGTTTTCTGCTATCCTCTGCAATGTACTGCAATATACCTATGGTCTTGAGATACTAAGTCTTCTGGCCTTGTTTCATAATAATTTTCTCTCCCCAACTCTCCTGCTATTAGTAGTTCTGTGTCTCTGTCAGTTGAATGTAACACTTCATGCAACTGATGAAGTGGGCACTGGCTCACGAAAGGTTCTTCCACAATAAATTTATTAATCTTTAAGGTGCCACACGGCTCTTTGTTATTCTGAAAATCATGGCTCTAATAAGCAACTTTTAAAACCAGCCGTGGTAGGTTCTTTTTCAGTATCAGCAAACGGGCAATTTTTAATTGTCCAGTTATCTAAGTACCCAACACTGTAGTATTTTTTAAGCTAAACAACTATGACCTAACTATGTGGACTCTGCAGAGCACAACATTCATATTTCCCCCACCTACTGCCACCCACTGGGAGGCAACAAACCCACAGGAACAATCGGGGGAGTGTCAGCAGAAACTGCATCCCCTTCTTCTGCATACTGAAATGCCATTCTGTTGGAGAAAATGCATGGTGGGATACAGGCCAACATATATAAATGGACAATTGCTAGGTTTCGCTTTTATTCTGTGAGCAGTGACAACTATACTGTAATTTTTATAAATGTGTCCACATTCAAATGAATTTATCAAATCAAACCAGCAACAGCTGAGGGGTTTTATCATTCTGCTTTGCTTTGCCTGAGGGTCAGGAGAGGTGGTAATTAAATTGCAAAGGTAGGAAACCAGGCTGCATTAACTGTTACCACTAGGTCAAGTGCAGCATTTGACAAGCTAAGAGATCACACATATGGCAGACATATCTCTAGAAAGAGCAATAGAATGCTGTCAAACTCCTCAGAAACTGGAGGATGGTTTTTATTGGCATTGGATGGGACACTTTGGAAAACATAGTGGTATCTTTCAGACAAGGTGGGTGTCAAAATCCACAAGGCAATCTTCAAATATCAGACCACGGAAATCAAGCCATTTCATGCTTGTGATGTACCAAATCATCAACCTGAACGGCTGGGTTCCCCTTTTAATTCACTCTCCTACTGCACAACCTTTTCCCTTCCCCTTTGCTTTGGATCCCATTCATTGCCTTTTCTCTTGCTATTTCCCATGCTATTTCTTGTGCATACAACTGACAGAACCTCCTCCTCCTAATTTCTTTCCCTTGAAGCCCCATTACTTTTGCTTTTTCCTGGAGTCCCACTAATCTAATCCATCTTCACTTCCCCTTAACCAGCTCCTCCTCTTACACTCATTACCCCCCAGCCACATCTCTTCATTGCCAATAACAGATCTCTTTAGTCCCCCCCTCTTACATTGAATATAACATGCTGTCACAGCTTGTGTCACCTGTAGGTTTTAAAGCAGTGCTCATCAACCTTTTCTTTAAAGAGAGCTACTTCTGAGTTGCCCTGACCTGGATGGCCCAGGCTAGCCAGATCTCTCCAGATCTCAGAAGCGAAGTAAGATTGGAGAGGAGGCCCCAAAGGAAGACCAGGGTTGCTATGGAGAGGAAGGCAATGGCAAAGCACCTCGGTTGCTTGTCTTGAAAAACCTACAGAGTTGCCATAAGTTGGCTGCGACTTGATGAAACTTTTCACCTCTTCTAAGTACTAAAAAATTATCTGAGCTACTTCTGCCACTCCCACTGCCACCCCAACATATTTCTAAATATCCTAGAAACAGAACATGGACTAAGAAGAACACCAGAAATGAAGCCATCAGAGATTCTACAGCAGCCAGTAAACTACAAGTCCCTCACAAGCTATCTGTTGGAGACCCCTGTTCTAAACAATGTCTAGCTCACAGCTGGGAAACAACACCTAACAGTAGTAGCAGTACTGCTAGCAGCAACAACGGCAGTCAATTTTAGACAAGATTTTCCCAACTCTGTGTTCAAGATGCTCTCTGTCATTCCCCACATGTTGTTTATGACGCCGTCAGGACACATGCTGTGCTTGGGCATCAGAACCAGCAGTTCAAACATCACAGAATGAGTAATTATGATTTAATGCTCCCCTTCATGTCAGTTTGGAGTTCTCTCATTTATTTCAACACAGCCTGAATTTCTCTTACACAGCCTAAATCTCAAAAGTGTTACTACACCAGCCATCATTCCACTACAGCCTTTATATATGTTGGAAAACATCTTTCAGACTGGTCCTGGAAGGCCAGTGAAACTGGCTATAAATCCTGCTCCTAGCAAAGGAAGCCAAGTTTCCAAATAGTTAGGTCACTCCCCCCACCCCCACAACCAATCTGCCACAAGAACAGCTGGAACACCATTATACATGTACTCGTACTTGTTCAAGCAGGAAGCAGCTACAAGACAACTAGAATATCTTATTCAATATAGGGTGCTCCCATATTTGAGATCATGATTTTTGTGAATAAAATCAGTCAAGGAGCCTATCCTGGAAGTCGGAATGACCCAAAATTGAAAGACTTGGGTGGCAGCTAATGGGTGAGAGAGAGCAAGAGGAAAGCTCTGAGGCAACTGCCTTCTAGCCTGAAGAATGTCCCATTTCCCCCCCCCCCACTCCTATAGATTCTTTAAACTTCAACTGCCCACAAGCAAACAAAAAGGGGGTCACAAGCTTTGAATAAAGGATTGGCAGCCTGTAAGATCTTGTTATTTGAAAACCTGCTAGACCAAGGCTGTACTTATATGTGAGGTAAATAAAGATCACTTTTTCTTAGATATTTGACTCAACAGACAAGACACAGATGGGATAACTAACAAAGGTTTATTTAACAGAAAATAAAATATTTAATAGTGTTACTGTTATGTGTAGATGACATCAATGTATAAAGTAAAGCTGGCTCTCAAGTAAAGTAAAGAAAACTTGAAGGGAGATTTGATTCCCCTTTCTCCAGTCAGGTTACCAAAGCAGGTTTAAGGTGGTGTTTTCCCACCCAGAGGATTATTCCACAGAACCTATGCAACAAAAAGTTAGGAATGATGGGCCCTTAACAGGATCCCTTGAAAACCCAAATGTCAGCTGCAACTCGACAGCATTTTTCACCACTTTTAAGTACTGAAAAATGATCCAAATTACTTCTGCCACTCCCATCGCCACCCCAGCATATTTCTAAGTATCCTAGAAACAGAACATGGACTAAGAACACCAAAAATGAAGCCATCAGAGATTCTACAGGAGCCATTGATATAAGCTTTCTTCCCTAAACCCTAAGCTTTCTTCCTCAAACCCTAACTAAATGCCAAATAAAAGTCTGGCTAAACAGACGCTCCTTTCCAGAGCCACAAAATCCTTGTCGAAAATGAAAACGTTTTTCTTCGCCCCACTTAAGCTGGGGCTGGCTTACCTCCTCCGATTCAGTAGAGTTCCATGAGCTCTGACTGGTGGACAACCACTTGGATTGTCACGAAGCCAAAATCACAACGATTGGTTAGAGCTCTGGAGGAGAGGCGGGACTTTTCAGGATCACTGGATTTAGCAGTAAGGAGTGAAAATCCTAGATCTGCCATTGCCTGACTGGGTGGTCTTGGATCAGTCACTGCATCGAAGTCTCTATGTAATTCCCTCTTTATGAATGCGGATAATCATCACCTCGTTTATAGCACTGCTGAGTGGATTAACAAGGATTTGCATCAGAGGCCAGCATACTCTGACTTGGTATGACACAGTGGTTGGATGCCATATTAGATTTAGGGAGTCCTATGTTCACATCTACCACTCACCATAATGTTGACTGGGTAACCTTGGGTCAACCTCTCTCTCAGTCTAATCTATCTCACGAAGTTGTTTTCAGAATAAAACTGAGGAATGGAGAATTGTTTGTCTGGTCCCAGACTGGCCCCACTGAAGCCTCCATCTTTAAACAAAATGGATTTCAGACCCTGACACTCTATAGTTTTGCAGGGATTGCAGTGATACACAGAGCTGGGTCACTGTTTTGCATTGCATGAGGAATATCTACCTGAAAGCAGCTGTAAACATTTGGAAAGCACCTCTTAATATCAAGAGAAAGCTTTTATTCAAAGGGATGGGTTGCCCAGCCCTGACCCGGATGGCCCAGGCTAGCCCAATCTTGTCAGATCTTGGAAGCTAAGCAAGGTCAGCTCTGGCTCGTATTTGGATGGGAGACCACCAAGGAAGTCCAGGATCACTACACAGAGGAAGGCCATGGCAAACCACCTATGAATGTCTCTTGCCCTGAAAACCCCAAGGGGGTCACCATAAACTGGCTGCAACATGACAGCACTTTCCACCACCACCACGGCTTGTCTAAATGGATTTTTACAATACCCCGCCCCCCAGATGACTCCACCAGTGTTTGGCCCTGCATGATATTATGGAGTAGAGAGAAGCATGGATTGCTAATCTGTTGATCTTATTTTGAGTGACTGTTCCAGTAGTAGTCACAAACGCACCGGGTTCATAAAATAAGAACCTGTAGTATCAGAGTCCTCTTGGTTAAGGAGAACAAATTAACAAGAACAATTTATAGCATCATGAGATCCTTGGTTGTAAGGTGAGATATGAAATAGAAAAGGTGGACTCCTACAGCCCATGCACTTGGCATAAAAAATGGGAAATTCCTAGAACACTGCTATGACATCATGTCCAGGTATGCAACTGGAAGTTACATTGCACCACACTGGTTTCCAGAGTTCTCCTACCCAGTTGCTTGCCTACTGTGGATAAGAATGTTTATTTACAGCGTGCTTAATAGGCTCTCAATGGACTGACAACACATTCAAACATGAGAGTCCAAAAATATTACTGCTGGCCAGCACCTAAAAGGTCAAAGGCCAGAGCTTAAGGTGAATTAGCTAAACCTTCAGTGCGTAGCATGTTAGTAGTCAAAAAGAGAGAGAGAGAAGACATTTTATGACCAAAGCAGAACTAGTCCCATAAAAAGCATGTTTGATGTATAGCTGTACTGCACCTGATAACAAAGAATTGTCACATTGCAGGCCACCATTGCCAAAGAGAGAGATGTGTTCTACTGCAGCATGTGTCTTAGGGAAACAAACTTGTTCTTCAAACCTGTTACTGCAATAATGTGTCATCAAGTTTTTCAGCAATGGATGACTCACTAAAACTAATATACTCTGCCCTAAGTACTAGGTTTCTCAGCACTATCTGTCTACAGTCACTTGGGCATTGTGCTTGGAAAGCAATCTGCAAAGCAGTGTGTTGGTAAGGAAAAAAATTAAGCAAGGCAGGCAGATACAGCCTTAATATTTCATCAAGGAAGTTAGCCTGGTAGATTAAACATACTCCCTTTCAGTTTGATCAAGTGGGTAAAACAGAGCATAAAAACCTGTATGGAAAAGCACTTTTCTTACCTTGGGTACAAACCATAGGGAAAGAAGACTGCATGTTTTCACCTTTTCTTTGTTTCAAACAAAACAGAGGTGCTACTGATGGGGGGAAGGTTTGGCCCAGGAATGGAGATATTTTCCATTCTGGATGGGGTTACACTCCCCATAAAGGAGCAGATTTGTAGCTTGGGGTGCTGCTGTACCTGGGTCTCCCATTGGATAAATAGGTGGCAGTGGTGGCCAGCTTCAACTGGTGAGCCAGCTATGGCCTTTCCTAAACAGAAAGATCTGGCCACTTTGGTACATGCTTCGGTAACATCAAGATTAGACTACTGCAACACACTCTATGTGGGGCTGCCCTTGAAGACTCTGGAAACTATGATGGGTACAGAACACTGCAGCCAGAATGCTGACTGGAGTCTTTTAGTGGTTAAGAGTGTGGTGTAGTGGTTAAGAGTGGCAGACTCTAATCTGGAGAACTGGGTTTGATTCCCCACTCCTCCACATGAAGCCTGCTGGGTGACCTTGGGCCACTCACAGTTCACTCAGAACTCTCTCAGCCCCACCTACATCACAAGGTGACTGCTGTGGGGAGAGGAAGGGAAGGTGATTGTAAGCTGCTCTTAGACTCTGTAGGGTAGAGAAAAGTGGGGTATAAAAACCAATTCTTCTTCTTCAGTGTTGTTCCATATACACCGGCTCCCAATTTGATCCCAGGCCTAATTCAAGTTGTTGGCATTGACCTTTAAAGCCGTAGACAGCTTGGGGCCAGCATACCTTAAGGATCACCTAGTCCCATACAAACCTATTCATCCATTCTGGTCATCTTTGAAGGCCCTGTTTCAGGTGCCCGTGCACCTGAATACTTTATATACACTTATATTTTAAATGTTGTTTTAATGTCTTTATGTTTTAATGCTTTGATGTTCAATGCCTTCAGGAACCCATCTGGGTGAAAAGGTGGCACAGAAATATTTTCAATAAATAAAGAGAAGCTTGAACGGAACATCTGTATTCTTTTATTCATTTATTAAGCTTCCTTAAATTTAAAATGCTTGAAATGTGATCTCTGGAAAAACACCATGTCTATTCAGTCTTGCTGTCTCAAATGTGGCGATGGGGAGGGGCAGTAGAGACTCTCACCATCCCTGGAGCACAATAACTTGAATGTGCAGAGTTGTGGAGTGAAGCAGGCAGCCACAGCAACTTAGGTGGACCCCATAAATAGCAACACAGATTCAGAGTGCTAGACATACAATTTCATTTAGCAGGAGATAACTCTCAGAGTCAACGGTGGTAACCATTGGACGCCATTTTGTTTTTTGCACCCTTGGGCAGTGAGAAGGGGCATTGTCGGTGTCACCAACTGGAGACTTGGGACAGGTGCAGGTTTTTCTAACCTCCCAGGGGTTTAACCAGAAGGACCAGGAAGGGGTTGAGAGCCTATTCCTTCACAAGCGTGCTTTAAAATCTCAAATTAATTTGACATTACAAAGTCATATTTTGCTTCATACCTAGGGAGTCCCTCAGCTGCCTCGTCTGTTGTTGTGACTGGCACCCAGGCATTAGTCTCATTCAGGATTTCACCACCTGTGCACTTTAAATCCTTAGCAACCTAAAATATCGTGATGGATTTTCATTCAGATTTTAAAATGGCCAATTTTTAAATCAGTCTTTGGTTTCTCACACCTTCATATGGCTTCAGGAAAGACATTACAGTAAATCTTTCAGAGACAAGTTAAAACTAATGGATCGTAGATCCTACTGGCTATAACTAGTACAGACAACTGTGAAGTTTGAGAGTGGCTGTCAATATACTGTTTCATTATTACTGAAGTGCGGGTTGTTTTGTTTTCTAACTTCATTCCCACAGGCGTTAATCAGAGTTACAATTTCAACATGTTCCCCCAGCTTGACTGAATAAGGATAATTTACAGCATTGATAGATGTTGTTTGTCTGATTCTTAACCCAGCATGAAAACACTTCAAACTTCTCATACAATACACACTTTCAATACCACAGTCTCTGTCTTCAAAAGAATACACCTTTAAGTATTAGTTATTCAGAAGAAAATCAGCTTGTGTTTCATAGATTATAGCAAAGCTTTTGACTGTGTGGATCAGAAATCATGGTTGATTTTAAAAAGAAATGGGTGTGCCACAACGTCTGATTGTTCTGATGTGCAACATATACTTTGGGCAAGAGGCTACTGTTAAAACAGAATATGGAGAAAGAGAATGGTTCCCAACTGGCAAAAGTGTCAGACAAGGATGCATTTTATCTCCCTGACTCTTCAATCTATATGCAGAACATATCTTAAAGAAAACTGGACTAGATGAAGATGAAGATGGAGCGAAAACTGGTGGAAGAAACATTAACTATTTGATGTATGCAGATGATACCACATTACTGGCAGAAAACAGTGAAGACCTGAAATGACAACTGATGAAGGCTAAAGCAGAAAGTGCCAAAAGTAATGTCTACTGAGGAATTAGACAACTTTAAAGGTTGACAAAGTAGAAATTGAAATTGTTCAAGATTTTCTGTTCCTTGGCTCCATCATTAACCAAAAGGGAAACTGCAACCAAAAAATCAGAAGGAGATTAAGACTGGGAAGGTCAGCCATGAAGGGGCTAGAAAAGATTAAGTGTAAAGATGTGTCACTGGTGACTAAGATCAAGATAATTCATACTGCAGTACTCTCCATTACTATGTATGGGTGTGAAAGTTAGACAATGAAGAAAGCTGACAGGAAGAAAGTTGATTCATTTGTAATATGGGGCTTGGAGGAGATTTTTATAGATACCATGGGCTTGCCAAAGAGACAAATAAGTGGGTTTTTAGAGAAAGTCAAGCCTGAACTCTCACTGGAAAAGACTCATGCAGCAGGAAAAGAGGAAGACCCAACACGAAATGGATTGACTCAGTCAAGAAAGCCATGGCCCTCAGTTTGCAAGACCAGAACAAGGCTATTAATGATAGGACATTTTGGAGGTCATTAATTTATAGGGTTGCCATAAGTCGGAAGCAACTTGATGGCATTGAACACACATGCATCTTTGCTCAGGTTCTCTAACAGTTGTCAGGTTCAGAAAACTGCACAGTGTGCCAAATACAGATCATTTCCTAACGAGGATTTTAAAAAAAAGTCCAACACTTTTAGTCAAATCTTAAACTTATAGGCATCTGCTCATGGCCTGTACCTGAAACACTATAAAAATACAAATTTATGGAATCTTTTAAATGTGTGCCAGCAGATTTTTTTTGTCTGAAAAACGTGACCTGTTCCTAAAAGGCAGCATATTCCATCCAATCCCTATACATTTTATGTTAGCTTCATCAATCTCTAATCTCTAATCAATATATAACAGTTTACATCTTTAAATTCCATTTGGCTTCTTTTCTCAACAACAGCTTACCATTATAGCTTACAAACTTTGTGTCCTAAAGAATTAAATGAAGATTTGGAACTTCAGCAGCTGCTGTAGATAACACAGCCAGATTCTGGGCATTTTTCTTTTCTTTTCCAAGGCTTTAGCTGGATGAGGAAGCACAAGAAATTATAATAGTATTAGGTCTGGGATTATCCTTTCAGTAGTTTTTGACATTTATGTTTGAATTATGAGATATTTTATGAGCGATTCAGGTTAAATGTTTTACACTGGTTTTGATTGTATTTTCAGTAGTGAGTTCATGTTTTGGATTTCTTTTTAGAGTAAGAAAAGGTGTATCTATATGCTCAACATGCAGTGATATTTTAGATACATGAGACAGTCTATGTATTCCTTGGTTTTATGTTATGTGTTCCCTTATGATTGTTTTTATATACAAGGATGTCAGTTTTGTTTAAAAAATATCCTGGTACTGAATGTGAATTGTGTTGTATTACAGATCCCCTGATGAAACTAATGCAAAACTCATAGAGACTGGAAAATAAAAATCCTTTTGTTGGGATTGGATTATAAATTTAAATATATAAAAGCTATTATTGCCCAATAAATATTCTCTTTCTTGCACCATTGGATTTTTTTTGCCTGTATTTGTTTGATTACTGGTGCAGACCTTGTTACCTTTTTTCCTAAAATTGGGGGGGGGGGGTGTTATGCAGCTAGGTTTGAAGGTTTGTTTGTTTTTGCACACATCACTTTTCGCTGACATTTCACTACAGAGTTACTAGCAAGTAATTCCCCCCCCCCCTCCTCCTCCTCCTGGGGAATTAAATAACCTTGGCTTCCTGATTGGGTTGCTCCTCTGACCCTTGTTTGCCAACAGCCACCCTCAAGTCATGTATTACTTTTAAAAAAAACCTAAAGGTCTCAAAGAGTGGGGACTTTTCTATGTTAATGAGTCCCACTTTAGAATCTGACAGCTAATGGGGTGAGTACTGAGCAGGGAATCGCTGCAGGCACTTTCTGCTCCCTCATAGACAAGTAGGGGTGTGCCAAGGACAGCAAATGAACAGCTTAGAGGCACTTATTCCTCTTGCTATTAGTGGGGAAAACAGGGTCATCACAACAACCTCAACCTCAACCTATTAATAGCTCATAGGATTTAATAAGGAAAATATGGACATTCAGATCAAGGGCTGGCTCTGCAATTCAAACTGTTGGGTGCATTCACACCAGGACCTTCCTTTGTGGGAGAAGGAGGAAAACATCGTCCCTCCCAGCTTCTCCTCTACCAAAAACATTCGGCACCTGCTAATTATGTGTGTGCAGTTCAAGACTGCAATGCCCAGATGAATGGCCATGAGTAGTGTTGCCATCTCTCTTAACTGCAATGCTGTACAATACCCTTTATATCTTCAGCCATGACTCCTATGCAATCCCACCTGTTCATTCCTCCTTCCTTACCCACTATATAAGGCTTAGGGTGAGAGAAGGAGTAAAGGAGCCACAGAAATACTTTCATTAGAGATTTACAAGTAGCATCCACTTGTAAGTAAGCAGCCATCTACTATGCAAAGTTGCTAGCTGTGTATCACAATGTCAGTTCCGGTCATATAACTGGAAGTGATGTCACATGTCACTAAGACACTCTAGCAACCCCCCCCCCCACTTTATGGTAAAACCTAGAAATTGCTAGAGTATCCCAGAGCAACTGATTGCAGGAGCTTCTGTCAAACTGTTAAGCTTGATTGTACCTGCACCACTCAGAAAACCTCAACCCAGAATTAAGTCAGCAGTCAACCACAGTAACTTGTCTTTATTGATATACTGTGCATCCTAGGAAGGTATCCTAAGTAGAGTTACACCCATCTATGTCAAGTGAAAACAATGGAGTTAGAAGGGTAGTCACACTGTTTTAGCACCACATAGCTATCTGCTGTTTTAGCACCACATAGCTATTTTCCAGCTATCTGCTGGAAAAAAACAGAAATTGCCTCTGAAGATAATAGTAATAATTATCATATGGCATTGTGTGTGGTATAGCCAGGAGATCCAAAGATTGTCTGGCAGCCTTAAGTTCTAACTCTTTTGTGGCGAGCTAGACTTATTTTGGGGGGCTGAGAGAGCTCTGAGAGCCATGACTGATCCAAGGTCACCCAGCTGGCTTCGTGTGGAGGGAGGCAGAATCGAACTCTAAAGAAACCAGCAATCATTCCTGCATTTAGCTTGAGCTTCAGGCTCAGGAGAAGGGCAAACAGTCATCTCCGACAATTGCTTTGGCACTCAGAAATGAGATAACACCCCTCACCCACGGGCATGACGGAAGAACAGGGTTGGTGGTGGCCAAGGCCAGAAAATAATTTGTCTTACAACACATCTCTCCCCTTGTAAAAATGCTTTAAAAATTAAAAATCAGCCAATTCTGCTGAAGAGGCTAAGACTCGGGCTTGTATTGCTTGTAAACTCTCCAAAAAAGAATGTACATCTCTGACTGTTTATAAGCCAAGCAATGGTTTTCTCTCCTCCCTTCCATCTTCCCCAACACACACCTTATCCCTCCTTTTACCAAATGGCCCAGAAGCATCACTCACAATTGAGGTTCAATAGCAATGAAATTTTTGCTAAAGGTCACAGCTAAACACTCTCTAGAGAAGGATTTTGCTCTTTGTTAATGTGTTTGTAACATCACCCCCCTGAGGAAGCTATCCATTCAATAAAGCAACATAGTCCATCCTATGAGTGAGCAATAAGTATTCTATTTCTCATTGTTATAACACTGCAAGTAAGCAAAATAAGCCCTTTTCATTTTCAGTTTGTCCTGAGGAGAAGCCACACAATCTATAGCTTATTTTGAGATTCAAATGGGGTACAGGCACCCCTTTTGTTACCTACCAAAACTGGAGCCACTTTGATTCCTGTGTGAATTGAAAACTCACAGCCAAACTAGACAAAATGCTGGAAGCTTAAGGGTTTGTTCCCAGAGACAGAATGTGTTGCTCAAGGTACCCTGCATCATAACAGTCACATTTGAGGTTTCAGGCAGATGGGACATCACACATTGCTGGATGTTATTTCAGCCCATTGCCCTGCTCTGAAAGCTCCAGGGGATATCGGCCAGCAGCCTGGCATCCCTGCTTTGGCCTCTGGAATCATAGAAAGATCATATAAAGGCACCAATATTTAATAATGTCTCAAAAATGTTACCCTTCCCATTGTTGGCCTTTAATTGGGGGGGGGTGTGTGTGTGATTTGGGCCTGTCATTGTGCAACTTCCAGTCCTTAGCTCCAAATCCAGGACTTCAAATTTGAAGCCTGCGCCTCTTCTTCCACACTAAAGCTTTGGATGCAAAGAATTCTTCTCCCCACACAAACATGAACTCTTGTTTCCTGTCCATATACAACTTAATATCAATTGTATGTAGAAAATGAAGTTGGCCTGCCCTCAATTTCTCTTTCCAGGAACAGCTTTTATCAATCTAAACTCCTTTTTTTTGGGGGGGGGGGTGTTGGGTGAAGGAAATAAAATTACTATCTTAGAGTGTCTCTCTCTCTCTCTCGCTCTGTCACTCACGCATATACACCCTTCAAAAACAACTGAAGAGCTGAAGAGGTTCATTAGCAGGGGCTACAGTACACCAGACAGAAGGAGTTGGACACAGAAAAGTTCTGCCAAAAACTCTCTATACTTTTTCACTGGTTGCTATTTTGAATTTAACACGATCTCTCTCAGAAAAAGGCTACATGCATTGTATATCACATGTGTACCTTACATGCCCATACTTCTTTGTGACTACCAGGAGCTCATCTACGTTTTCAAAAGTAGTATCAGCAGCAACCCTATAATCTTACACACACTAAAATTAAGAGCCAGAAGCCATCATAAATTCTTGGGGGGGGGGGGTCTTTGAAGCACATCAGGAAGTTGTCTATGTTTTTTAAAGAAAACAGAAATGTCTTTTTTTTATTTGCAACTCATCTTTGATTATTTATGTTTCTATCTAGGCCAGGAGCCCCAGATCTCTTTGCACGGAACATGAGCCTAATTAAATACATGAGATATCTGAAGTATCCTCAGCATCTTTCATCCAAGGATCTGGCATCTTTGATGAATATTTGCTGAAGATGAACCTCTAACACTAATAATGTCAATGGCAAAAAATAAACTCTGCTGACTTCAACTTATTAAAAAGTGCAAAGTAATCCTTAATACACTTCTGTACTTCTCCTACCCTACCCCCCCCCCAACCTTGTGAAGTCACCTATAGAGAAGCCATCTTGCAAGCCTGACACCCAGCCCTAGAGACTTTGCTCTCGGATCCAAATGCATCCAATGCCAGAGTTACACGGTTAGAACTCCAGATGTCTAATTTGGCCTTATAAGCAGGTACCCCAGGAGATGGTACTGGACTGGAGCCACAGTTCGATTTAACTGTTTCATCTCCACACACACACAATTAGAAATGGCTATAAGCCCCAATGGTTAGTAAAAAGGCAAGCACAATAGTAATTTCCCCTGCTAGGGACAATTTTCAATCAAGGATGTTGCACAGGAAGAAAGCGTTAAAAATAAACCTTTCCCTGTGCCACTACCGTGATGTAGATAGTCACATTCTACATGTCTTTCTACAGCCAAATTTCACAACTGGCATTTCAGGAATGGAATTCCTGTGTGACATGTCATTTATCCTTAACTGCAGAGGTAAAGCTAGTGACACCTGGCTGTACTGCTTGGGGGGGGGGGGCACACAAGACTGAATGATCCTCCATAATAGTTTGAATGGATATCAGAGATGAGAGCTAACTCTTTAACCTCTCATTCATCAAAAGTAAGAGGCTAGAATCCCAGACTAAGAGTTTTTAAGGAAGCCTAGCCAAATGGTACCAATTCACAAGTAAAATATGCTTTAAAATGGTGCATTAATTCATTAATTCATTGCACACTCTGGACCACAATGTTCATAAAACTTGAGTTTGTCAGCATCAAGTCCATGAAGGCAAACTAACAGCCTAAGAGTTCCAACGTTGTAGCATGAACAAAAAGGTATGGACACATTAGATTGCTGTCATACTGATAACTGGCCCAGATGTCAGAAGAATCACAGAGACCAGATATACATTTTCTGGCCTCCTGATCAACAAGCTGGTGGAAAGCAGAGGCCATGCAGTGCAACAGGCAAGCACATTGCTGGACATTATTCATGAAGATGTTCCTGGACAGCACAGTAATTCCCTGTATCATCCTGGCAACTTCTGGATGTTTGGCCACCTTACCCAGCAAAGCTCTGTTTGTAAAGGATTCTGATTTTATAAGCTTCTTGTACAGGTCAGTCCTTCAGGGCTCCATACAACAGGCTTTCTACAATATGCCACCCATTGCAGAGAATCATTCCTCTGACTGTATTTATCTTGGGGGCAAATGGGACAAGGTTTCCCCCCCACAAACAAGCCTTTTCTCCTATTTTGCAGGCCCGGCTTAAAACATGTCAGGTTCTCCCAAGAGAATAAATTAAGCTTGTACCTCACTGAAGACACTATTCTAGGTTATTCTGTCAAAGCTGTCTGCTGCTACTACACCTGCACACAGGCATATACATCATTCAGACATCCAGATACAAATGCAGGTTGCTGGCTTCAGCCCAAAAGGAAAAACTCAATGGTTTTGGAAGGTGGCTTCATTTCAAGCGTCTAAAGATGCTGCAGAAGCCTAGGGCTCATTTTTGTTTTTAAGAAAAAGGACCAACATGCTTTGCACTTAGAACATAGTCTCAGGGTTTTTTTTTTACTTTTTTAACTCTTTCCAGAGCAGAAGTCTCAAATAAGTAGATCATGAACTACTGGTAGTTCACTGGCTGCTGCAGTGTAGCTCACACAGGCTCTAGAAAATTCAGGAAAAGCTCATGAAAAGATCTGCCATAGGCTTTTAGTTTTGTTTTTTAAAGCTTTTATTTCATAGCATTTTTCTGTGTGCAGCGCAGCTGACAGCTTAACTTCTGGTGCTCTTCCTAGATCATGTTCCGTTTCTTAGATAGACCAAAAGTGGATAGCATGCTGGCGGGGAATAGTTCAGGATAATTTTTCATTGGCCAGAAGTGGCTCACATTAAAGAATAGGTTGGTGACTGTGTTCTAGAGACATCAAATTCTCTTTCTTCCTATATTCTTTTCTTCTCTTGGGTTTTCTAAAAAGAGCTACACAAGGAAATTCCCCTTGCCTGGGCTGTAAAGCTGAAATACACGGGGTAATCAGACTTCTCTAATAAAGGACTTTTGGACATTTTCATCTTTTCCTTTAGCCAATGCAGTTCTCTTGGATGTGGGCTCCATTTCCAGCACCCCAGGCATGATACAGTTAACTATTATCTTCCTTCATTCTTCTCCTTGTACCCTGTCCATTTAAAAGGTTAATTTAATATAAGTTGTGCATCATATTTTCAACATCTTTCTCTGCAATTGTTTGAAATTATCTGTGAACTATCTGCAAAAATACTAAAGCCGCCCTGAGCCCGTTCACAGGGAGGGCGGGGTAAAAATGCAATAAATAAATATGAATGTAGGCAAAGAAGCTGCCATGATATGTAAATAGGTCAAATACTCTGCAGACAGTGGAAGAGCAAGTGTAAATGGCTACCTACTCCACTTATTGAAAAACTACTTAATTATGTACATGCCAAATCCAAAGCACAGGACAAACAAACAAACAAAAACCCTAGAAGCAAAAACAGATTCCCAATTAGAAGTTCTCAGCCTCTCAGGATCTGAATCAGTTACAACATGCTCAAATCCCACAAGTCCAGGGGTGCTTCCATAGTAGGGATGCCAACCTCCAGAAAAGACCTTGGGATCCCCTGGAATTACTGCTCATCTTCAAACTACAGTTCTCCTGGAGAAAATGGCTGCTTTGGAGGGTGGACTCTATGGTATTGTACTCCGTTCAGGTCCCCGTCCTCCCCAAGCCCCATCCCCAAATCTCCAGGAGTTTCCCAACCTGGAGCTGGCAACCCTACCCTCTAATCCCCCACTAAGGGCCCCAGGGGACCTGGCAACCCTGTTCCATAGGTGACTTTAGAGTAGCACCACTGGCATACAGTCTTAAAGAAAATGTACTTCCTCATCCTATATTGATCCTGGCAGTCTGGCAGGGCCAGCAGTGACTAGCACACGAATCAGCATGATGAATATGTATGTGAGTGGCTGGCTGGTGCTCAGGGTTAGAGCACCATTCAAATGGGAAAAACAGTCTCTGAGAGCACCCCAAGTTGAGGGATAATGTCTGAATCAAGCAGGTGTTAGAGTTGGAAAGGCAAGAAGCAGATTTCTGAACATCTGTTTTTACCAAGTTGAAACTGCACATTTGCTGCGACAGAATGAAAAGATGCTGTTAGACATCTTTTCAGAGGAAAACCATCCATGAGAAGTAATCAGCCTTGATAACTTAAATGGCCAATTTTTATACAGTCTGCAAAATGCAAGATTTAATCATGGCTAAATCTGTACTGCAGACTTCCACTCAGAATAGATTTTTTAAAGCATAAACTTACACTATTTTCATTTAATTTTCCAATTCCTTTTTTCCCTTTCCCTTCTAAATGGCCTGTGATTAACTGATTGCTTTTTTTGATAAATCAGCAATTCTCAGTCCAAACACTCCTATTATTAGATGTCTTTTATTACAGCAAATGTTTCTCTTAAACTATATATAATCTCCCCATTCTCCCTCCATCCACTCGGAAGGTGGCCACGCTGCAGTCAATGGCACAGCTTCGGAATAAGTGGGCTCATTATTGCAAACTCAGTGTTTGAGTGCTGAAACTACTCTGTTACTTTCCTTAAGAATGTAAGAATTTCCATGCTGGGTAATGACTTATCCAGCTCAGCTCAACGGTTTCTCTTCTACAAGAAAGATCATGACCAGGTCATGATAACATCCATTCTTTTTCTGCCACTAACACATGCTAGTCAGTCACTTTTCTGCCTTTTATTCATATTGTTCATATTGATTCATTCCACATTTTAACACTGATTCAGTAATCCTTGTAAACCACACTTTTTGAACAAGGTAGAATAAGGAAGGATACCCAGAAGAAAAGAAATCACAAGGGACAATCACAATATCAGATTTCTAACACACATTTTTTGTTGCACTGTACAGGGAGCTAGGCCTACATGAAGAAGCTAGGCCAGTCTTCAAATCAGACTGGTATTATGGGGTGGTCTTCTAACTTGGATTCCACTCTGCTCCCAACTGGAGTAGATCCCAGTTTAAAGGCAATGATCTAATAGTAGTGTCGTTGGGACATAACACAAAGAAAGTGTTTTTAATATTAATATAATTAGACTTCAGATTCTGAGAAGGTCAAAGCCAACATGTTCATCAACAAGCATACCACTTTCAATAGCCATGATCACTTGTGAGCAAAGCCTCACATTTCTGTTATCCAACTCAAGCAGTAACACCAAACAGCATTGCAGCTGTGAAGCAACTATGGTGGTAGATTTTTATTGCTTTCTGCCTTGTCATTTCTTCACCCACACAGTAGGTGAAACTGATTATACTCAAGTTCATGGGTAGTTGGGTGAGGTAATTAAATGACACTGAGGAGAGAAGAACTACAATCCCCATAAGGCTGTGTAAAAATGCACATGTGCAAAATGCTACCAAGTCAAACAGATCAGAAGCCATTAACACTGATAACACAGCCAAACACCAAAAGGTAAGCATTTTTAAAAAAAAAAAAAAACCATTTTTTTTTCATAAGTAAGTGAATAACCAATCTGGTAATTTTTTATTTAAACAACTGGTTGTGCAACAGCATGCAACAATGACAGGTCTGGGGGGACGAACTAGGACTGAGCTATGTGAAAACACACAAAGGTAGACTGATGCCAATTGCACCATGGCATACTGTTTTAAAATGGGGGAAGTAACACATCAAAGTTCAAACAGCTTGTAATGTTCTCAAACCAAAAGCCAGCTCCCTGGCTCATGACTGGCAAGTAGAATGGTAGCTGAACCCACAGATGCTCAAGCATTCCTAATTTGGACATTACAATAAACCACAGTTTATAAGCCATGGGTTCATTAAAAGCCAGCACGGTGTAGCAGTTAAGAGGAGTGGACTCGAATCTGGAAACCAGGTTTGATTCCGCACTCCTTTGCATGAAGCCTGCTGGGTGACCTTGGACCAGTCATGGTTCTCAGAATGCTAGCAGCCCCCATCTACCTCACAAGATGCCTGTTGCGGGGAAAGGAAGGGAATGTGATTGAGGCCACTATGAGACTCCTTACGGTGGAGAAAAAGTGGGGTACAAAACCCCACTCTTCTTAAACTTCAATTTATTGTAATATTTGAACGCAAGTTGGCCATATTGTGATTTGCTGGTGACTTCTAAACTAGGATCCTAATCCACAGTTTGTACTTTGCTTGTTAACTATGGTTTGTTTTGACATCTGAATGCAGAAGTCCTATTTTGCTCAGTAGAACTACCCCTTCCTACCTCATACATACAGAGAGGGAAGCAGAGACCAACAGAAAAGTTTACAGCTCTAGCTGCATTCAATGACAGACTCTGTTCTCTAAGAACACTCCCTCCATCACTCTGCCTTCTCCCACTCTATGTCCTCCTTCTGGTAGTGATGATTCATCTAGCAGAAAAGTGCCTCAGAAACATCAGCAAAAGGTTGAGAGAGGAAAGGGAAGGGCTATAAAAGAGTTTTAAATGTATGGAATTGACAGAAAAGGGATGGGGGGAGAGGCTGTTGAACCTTAGCTAAGGTCAATGATAAATTGGCTTGACTTGCCCTATGCTTCCCCCTCCCCATCTTCCATACTATTTATGGCAGCTGACCAATAGCTGGCAGACTGCATACTTGGTGAGATATTTTTTTTGGCAGCCTGGCAATGCCAGGGAGTTCAGGATAGCATCCAAGGATTCTGCTTGGAGGCAGGAAAAGAGGCACACAAGAAATTGTGGATTTATGAACAAACTGTATATGTAGTATACTAATTGGACTTTCTCAAACAAACCATGATATTTGAATGTAACCTAAGTCTTTCTGAGGTAGAAAATTTGACAAATCCCAACCTTAATCAATTTGCAAATGACATTTTGCAATGCTTAACTTTCTTCCTGAACTTCAAGAGAGCCTCTTATCATTTCACTGATAAAACACACTAGTATCACTCCAAATCTCTTACCAAGAATGCCTCTAGCCCTCTCCAAAGCGCTAGTCTGCCTTCTGTATTTATTTACTCTGAAACAGCCTGTCCTCCTGTGACCTAAAAGTTAAGTGTGTTGGTTCTTTTGGTTAAAGATATATTGAGGGAGAGCATAATTGTGCTACACAAGATATGCCAATTCATCAATTGGCAGGCATTGCACTGCACAGTTTCCAATATCAGGAATCTTTTACGGGGTTGGAGGGAGGGAGAAATTTAAGGTCTGTTATTTTATTCTGGTTTTAATTGGATTTTTAATTGTGTTACTATTGTTGTAAGGCAACCTGAACCATGAGAAAAGGCAGGGTATAAATGTTTTAATAAATGAATACATTTTTAAAAATTAATGTTCATGCACATACAGCCATATGCATGTGCACAATTCTCTACTCAGATCGAGTATGCTGTAGCGGTTAGAGTTGGACTAGGAATTTGAAGACCCCAGTTCAAATCTCCAGTCAGCCACGAAGCTCACTGAATGACCATGGGCCAATTATTCCTCACCCTAACCTAGTTCACAGGGTTGTATTGGGAATAAAATGGAGATTATGAAATTAATAAATATAATGTAATAAATAAGTAAAAAAAAGAAGAGAACCTTGTACACCACCTTGAGCTCTTTGGAGGAAGGGTGGAATACAAATATAATGAACTGAGCTTCTGAATATCGTGGGAAGTGAACCCTAAAGACTAAAACTGTAGGAACTCACACAAACAACTCAAAGGACAAAAAAAGATTTAGAACAGTGATGAACCTGGGGGACAATGCTCTCTCTAAGCTGTGGGGTCTTGTGAGCAAAAAAATTCTACTTTGTGAGCTCCTGGCATTAAAGTTGTGAGCAAGCAATTTGGCTACTGCATAAATTAGTTTGCTCTGGAGCCATCCTTCCTGAGCGAAGACAAAAATGTATGAGCCAGAGGCTAAAAAACTGTGAGCTAGCTCACACTAACTCAGCTTAGAGGGAACACTGCTGGGGGATATTCTAAAAAGATTCAGAAACAACCAGGAGCCACAGTTAATTGCCTTGCACATATCACTATCAATGGAAGTCCTAGCAATGAACGGTGCACATGCTCAAGAAAAGGTAATGTCAGATTTTGTTATTTGCCTGACATGGTAGTTTTCTTAATGCCACCTAGATTCTCTGTGACAATATCTGAAACCCCTTGCTATCCATTCATTCCTCTTTACCATCATGTCTCATCAAGTAGTTACAGATAATTATACTCCATTCAGTATCCTCTTTCTATAAGCCTTTTAAAGTCCCATTCTGAAACCCTTTTTGTAAAAGCTGTACTCCCAAAAGCAGGGTGGTTTTTAATACTTTATATCGATTGCTTGCTGCTAAATTTCCCCAAATATGCCTGCCTATTGAAACACGAACAGCTCAAAAACACTTAGTGTTTTGACGTGAGTAAAGAAGAATTAACTACCTTGGCTGTAACTACAGTTTATGGCTAGCAAGCATTCCTTCAAAAAAAGGCACAAAAAACGGTCACTGCCAGCTAATCCCAAGATGCTTTTAAGGAGTCTGTCTTTTAGAAATGCAGAGCACAAGCTCTCTCTGAAAATCACACATCTTTTTTAACGTGTCTCAAGTTGGGACCAAGTATCCACAGCCAATAAGAAAATAGCAAAAGAGTAAATTAAACAGTAACATGACACGTAAGGGCAAAATTACCTACAGCAATATTCCATATGCAAAAACCTGAGTAGGAATGATGGTTACCCCCTCCCCCCCCATCTTCCTCTTGAAACTGCACATTTTTGTGAGCATTCCCTTTAAGCACTTCAAACTGCAACTGTTTAATGTGACTTCTGCAAAATGCACTCTTTCATACAGCAACAAGCAAATTATTAAAATGCCTAGATGAGTCTCTGTCTTTTTCTTTTTTTTCTGAGTATGTCCATATGCAAGGTTTTGTTTGTTTTGTTGTTTTACGGGGGCAAAAATTATGGAAGCATTTCAAAATGCAAATCTCCTTCTTGTAGCTTAGTAGAGGTATTGTCCCAGAAGAACCCTACCATGTGAATATGATTAATAAGTAGCCTGAACATCCAGTAAGAGAGCAGCATCAAGAGTTCCCTGCTTTGTAACAATTAGCACCACAACCATTAACATGCATGGATCATTGTATTTGGATGTTAGGATTGTTTTACACCCCAGGGCAGCTTGCTCATGTGAAGAGTTAGGAGGAGTTGAAGCCCAATGACAGAGCACACACTTTGCATGGAGAAAGATTATGTTGCAATCCCTGGCACCTTCAATTAAGGTATCTCAGGTAAAAAGGAAATGACCTTTCTGTAGCTGGAGAGACATCACCAGTCAGAATGGACAATGACGACCTAGATGGATTAATGGCCAGATTTGGTACAAGGCTTCATAGGTATACCAAAGGTTGAGTAGATATCTGGAGATCTTCTGGAATTTCTCTAAAATGTGGGATGCTCCATGATATGAACTGTGATCTCTCATCTCAAGTATAATCTGACAGTTTATCTGCACTTTATCAACCAACTCCATTATAGCTTCAGCACTGAAACTGGAATACTCTTTGTTGGAGCCAACCAACCAGCCAACAATTTGGGCTCTCTAGCAAGGACACTGTCTAGAAACAGAGCACTACTACTCAACAGAATTAAAAATATTATATTGCAGCAGTCTTCTTAATGAAAGATGAATTCCAGTTTATCAGATATTTATCTTCATGATGGTACATCTACTCCTTTTATTAGGAAAGAAAAACTCAAGTGTCCATTAATTATACAAAGGCATCCAATTTATTTTTTTTAAACCCTGCATGGTCCAAGCATTTAAACACAAAAGTCTCCTGCCTGTCCCACTTTTGTAAACACAGATCTATTTAGTTAAGAAAGTTTAAAATCCTCCAGATTATGCAATGAACAGGGATGGATCTCTGAGTCAGAACCATATGAAACAATCCATCAGACATTTCTCTCTCTCTCTCTCTCTCTCTCTCTCTCTCTCTCTCTCTCTGTGTGTCTGTTTATCTTTGCATGTTTGTCACACTCTCTCTGTGTGTGTGTGTGTTCAGACTTGGAAGTTTCTCATAAGGCACTGCCAATTACATAACATGTTCTTTTTCTAGTTTGTTGCTCCCTAACCACTGTTTTCTACTTTGTAGGCTAAATTAAACTGTAGTGTAACAAGCTTTGATATTTTGTTTCAGAAGAGTTTTTCATCTGGACTGGCCTAAAGAAGAAAAAAAATAAATCCAAAATTATCTTGTAAAGTAACAGATTTCAGTGCTGTGGTACAGATGGTTTCTTGCTCCCTTATGAAAAACAAAAGTGAGGCACAGGATGATACAGTTTCAGGTAGATAGCCATGTTGCAGCAGAACAAAGTTTGAGTCCAGTGGCACCTTTAAGACCAACAAAGTTTTATTCAAGGTATAGGTTTTTGTGTGCAAGCATGACCTGAAGAAGTGTGCTTGCACACAAAAGCTTATACCTTGAATAAAACTTTGTTGGTCTTAAAGGTGCTACCTGATTCCAGGATAGTGTCAGGTATAGTGTCAGACCAAGAAGTTCCAGATTCAAATTCCATTATTCCACAAAGTTCACTGGATTGCTCCAGGCCAGTCCTACATCCCTGGCCTATGCTACCTCATAGGGCTGTGAAGATGAAAGGGCACAATTCCAACACCACCCTGAACAACGTGAAAGGAAGAGTAGGGTATAAACATGAGAAATACAGAAGCAAAGTGGCTATGGGTTTTGTTACATTTTTAAAGGTTGTATCTTTCATTCTTCTTCCACGTTCTCAAACTTGATAAGCCATTTGTAGCTCTCCTGCTATGCTTACAAGGGGTACCCAATGGAACAGTTGGTAGGTAACTGTGTACTAGTGGGCACATTCCTCCTAGTGTTGGAGAGTGCAAAAATGTGTCATTATGGCTGCAGTCACACACACTAAATAATCTACCTTCAATCCACTTTCAGTGCACTTTCCAACTGGATTTTACTTTGTGGACATGCAAAATCCAGTAGGAAAGTGCACTGAAAATGGATTGAAAGTGGATTATTTAGTGTGTGTGACCGCAGCCTATGCCAGTTTTTAACAAATGACTAACCACCTCCATAACAATTTAGCATTCTGACTGATTGTGCTTATTCCCCAGTTTCTTCACACCATCAAAGATAATGATTGGATTCCTGCAGGCAAAGGAGGGAACCTTAGATAAATGAAGCAAGAACTTTAATTTCTCCTTTAATTCATATGAACATAAAAAGAGCCCTGCTGGATCAGATCAATAGTCCACCTAGTCCTCTGGATAGCCAGCAACAGGGCACAGAGACCCAGGCCTTCCCCTGATGTTGCCTCCTGGATGGAAGATAAAGTGATCTTATCTGGTATATTAAAAAATGTGTACAGTTTAGAAATCACAGGAAGTCACCCAACACTAAACCAGGATGGCAAAATCAGCAACCACTGAAACCTCCTTGGGCAGATATTGCTGATAATGTAAAGCCAAATCCTAAAAGTGAGACTCTAGTAAGGGCAAAAACCAATTTCTTTGTTTCCAAAAGACTGTGTTCAGTTAAACAAAATCCATGTAAAAAATCTCTCAAACCACACCACTAAAGTCAAGAAATGCATACTCTCTGCAGGTCTATTTCACAAACACAAAATTTGACAAGAACATAAGAACATAAGAGAAGCCAATGTTGGATTAGGCCAATGGCCCATCTAGTCCAACACTCTGTGTCACACAGTGGCCAAAAATACCAAGTGCCGTCAGGAGGTCCAGCAGTGGGGCCAGGACACTGTTGTCCCCCCCCCCCAGCAACCTGAACAAAAGTTTATAAAGATGTTTTTTAATCATCTATGTCTGGAAGCCAGAAACAGCAACCAAAAGTTTAGGGAAAGGTTTCCAATGGTCCAATGAGAGCATGCCCTACGTAGTTCTCTACATTTGGCCCAAAGCATTATTGGGTCTCTTTTTATACCAATATTCAATTCACTGCTGCTCCTTTCTTTCCCTTTTTCCTGACAGCCCAGCTCTTGTCAACAAGTTCTAAATTATGTGATAAACTGAATCTTGAGAGCAGAATAAATCAAGCAAACCAAGTCAATCTATGCAATTGTCAGCATACTGTTCATGGCACAGATTCCAGCTCCTCGCTGGGCACGGAAACAAAAGCGGCTGCAGGTAAGAGGCCACTTTTCCTCCCTTGGAGGGAGGAGGAGACAGCAATGCAGGGATGCCCAGCAACATGGCGTGGTGACACAGGGTGGAGCCAGTGGGTATTTAAGGCCAGCTTTACTGGCTCAGCCCTCCCAGGAAGCAAGTGCTAGTATTTGGTCAGACAGTCCAAAGCCCAAGATTGCACAGAGAGAACAACCAAAGTCCAGTCTAAAGTCAGGGATTCCAGATGGTAGGTAAATGAAGTCCAGTCTAGGGTCAAGGGGTCCAGATAGCCAGTTCCAGTCCAGGGTCAGGGATTCCAGAAAAGCCAGTTGTCTGTGCCCAGTCCAAGGTTCAAGAGATCAGGCAATAGCAAGGCCAATAGCTCAGTGGCAAAGTTACTTGTTGCAGCCATGAACTGCTGCTTCTTTTGGCTGATTTTATAGAAAAGTCTTAATGAGCCATACTCATGGACAATTACTTGGCAGTCATCCAGAAGCTACTCATCCATCTCAGCCAGGAGACACACTCTCTTTCTCCTTGCTTGCAACTCTGCGCACTGCTGACAGCACAGCACTGAATTGGTAGTTGTCACTGAAGGCTTTTTTACTGATTCAGAGCTGCAGGGTGTTGGCTCGGCTGCAGTTGTGAGTAACTCAATCACCTGTATCTCATCTGACAGCTCAGGACCAGCTACAGCCTGGTCTTCATTAGAGGAAACCTTGCTGGAACTAATCACAGGCTGACTTACAACACCAGCTCCACCATGTACTTCCTCTTTGGTGGTGCGCTTGTCTGGAGATCAGATCACTGTAGGTCAGTGCAGGGTCTATGTCAGTGCAGGTAGGTCAGTGCAGGTAGGCCAGGGTCCGGCATACCTGAGGGACCGCCTTTCCCCACACAGGCCCCAAAGAGCACTTTGGTCGGGGTCACAACACCGCCTAGTGACCGCGGACCCCAAGGAGGCCAGGCTTGCTGCCACAAGGGCTAGGTCCTTTTCGGTGGCGGCTCCTACCTGGGGGAATGAGCTCCTGGAGGAGATCAGGCCCTGCGGGACCTGGTACAGTTCCGCAGGGCCTGCAAGACGGAGCTCTTCCGCCAGGCTTTTGAGTAGGAGCCGCCGCCACTACCACCACCGTGCGACTGCAGAGCAGTTCCGCCGTGTTGGGCTGACTGGCCAGCTGAAACATCGTGGCCCATGGCATCTCCCTCCTTTCTGACCCCACTGGGATATGCAATAGGGAGTAAGTATTGTAGTCATTTATGTATCCTGTGAGATGTGCATTTTTGCCTAAACTAACTGTTGACTTTTACTGCAGTTGTGCCTTAATTGTTTTAACTTGTTGTATTTTTACCGCACTTTTGTGCCTGTGTAAGCCGCCCTGAGCCCACGTGCGGGGAGGGCGGGGTATAAATGAAATGAAATAAAATAAATAAATAAATAAATAAACTAGGCTGTGATTGACCCAGGGAACCAGTGGTGGCGCAGCAGCCTGCATGGTGATCAGAGACAGTGGTGCAGCGGTAGCCTGCACAACACCTCGGAGGTGGTGGCCAGCAGGCCAGGGGGCAAGGACCCACTTATCTTGGCCGTGGCTTGGGTGCAGGACACAGTGGGGAGAAGTGCATGGGGCCTTTTTATTAGGACTGAGTGGCAACTCTGGGCAAGCGCAGGGTCTACCAGCCCAAGGGGTGGGGTTCCCATGGCATACAAGGAGGGCCTTGCTGGTGGGTTTGGCCAGGTTAGACCACAGTACAGTGGTATGCCTGACTTCCTGTGGCAGGCTGGTAAAGGGGGGCTTGGCCTTCAGTGTATCAGGGCTTGGGTGGGCCAAGGAGGGCTGGGTGTGTCCGCCTGGCTTGCTGTGGCAGCATTAGGCTGGTAGGCCAAGCACCCCAAGGTGAGCCAGTGAGGGAGTTGGGGCCTTGGGGCATCAAGCCTTGGGGGCCTGGAACCACTGTGTGCTATAGGCTGTAGGCCAATTGGCAAGGGGTCAAAGAAAGGACAGGGGCATTCAAAAGGCAAACAGCCTGGACTGAGGGCTGCCCCAAAGCAGGTGGCACCCACCCTTTCCTTGGACAAAGAGGATGAGGTGCAGGGTAGTCAGGCCATTTTGGAAAGGGTAGTGGTGCTTGAGCGGCATTTTGGGCCCACATAGCCTCGGAGACCCTGGGGTCAACCTGCTGCCTCTGGATCCTCAGCCACCACATGACATGACACAGATGCCCATGCCTGTATAGCATGGCGGTTAGGCATGGGGGGTGGGTCAACTAGCACCCTAGGAAGATGGGGGAGTGTCTCATCACTGCCACCCCCAGACACAAGGGGCTCCCTGGGTGGTTGGGAGTACCCCAGCCTGTGGGGGATGGAATATGATACAGTCCCCATGAAGGCCTTTCAGGGATCAGGCAATGCCCTTGGGGGAATCATCTTTACCCTGCAATGTGGGATAGGATATGCAGAGGGGAGTATGTGGATACTGAGTAGTCTATAACTGAACTCCTAATCATTTCAGCAGAGTGAGAATTATATTTAAAAATTGTTTTCAAATCCAATCTTTGGCTAAAGTACATACAATTCATATGTGAGGAACAAAGCTATAGCTTCTTTTATCCCAGCATACATCATTTGATGTTCTAACATAAATAATTCAGTGCTAAAGTAGTCATTAATAGCAATACACTGTATTTAGTCATGAAAGAGACTGTAATTAGTATTCTCATAGTAGGAGCAGGTCCTGCCTTTGCTCCTTTCCATTGCCTGCTTAAAAGCCAACTTTTGGTCATGCAGTACCATTTAAACAAATGTTTTGAATGGTTCAAAAAGTACACATGGCAATCAGGGATGAGCTCTGGGGCATGGTGAAGGGATGTTCTATGTGGAATTTAAACACACACACATTCCAGATTCATAAATTAGCAAAAGAAGCTGGGAAGAATACAAAATGGAAGTAAAGCTGACAAAAAGTCTCTAAGGAACGCAATAGGCTGCACGGTAGCCCCCCTCATACCTAGACAAGATTATGTATGATAAGTGATGTTTAAACCATACATGTTTTGTCTTATCTAATAATGACTGACCAAAGATATAAGGTATTTAGGTACAGAGATCTCTGACAAACCCAAGTTCATCTCTGGATATAATTTGAGTATGTTACTCAATAAAATTGAGATAAGATTTGAAAAGGTGGACAAATTGGAAAATCTCATAGTTAGATATGATATTGGTTCTAAAAATTAAAATTTTACTGAGACTTACCTTTTTATTTGATGTTTTACCTTCAGTGAATCAATTATAAATGAAGTCCAAAGACTATTTGACAGATTTATATGGGGGCAAAGACAAGCTAGATTAAGAAGTTTTGTTATCCGGGGCCCGAGGGAGAAAATTTGTTCAGCTGTGCTAAATATATATAATTATCATGTCAATTCTGTCTTTAACTGTGTATTAGAATGGTTTGGAACGAAGAAAAATAAGTTAGTTTGCGATAGAGAGAATAATGTGATAGACATCCCTTTACATGTTCAAATTTGGTATCCTAAAAAGATTAGAGATGCAAATTGTAAAAGCAGAATACTATTGGCATTTAATAATGTTTGGGAAAGGATTAATAGCAATTACTTTGGGACATTTTTCACCATTAATACCTATCATCGATAACACATTTTTTCAAATGGCTAAATCTATTTCTGATGTTGGATATGGCTGGATAATGGATTTATTAGTTTTATTGATTTTTATGAGATTAGTAAAATCAAATCCTGGAATGCAATGAGTAGGCTCTGTGCCTAGGTGTGTGCCACACACGGCATTATGTCTAGAATTGGGGCAACTTCTCATTCAATCAAAAGGCTGGCTATTAACCTTTAAACATTGGCTCAAAATTTCTTTTAGAGCCTCTCCAAACCCTCTAATTTCATGCTTTAAAATGATACAATCCCTTCTGGTTTTTAAAAATAGAAGAAAAAAATAATCAAATAGGCTTTTCGACCAATTCTTTTCTACAAATGGATGAAACCTTGATTTTTCGATCTATCAGGCAAAGACTATTTGACTTAGAATTTCACAATTTTCGCCCTATACACCCGCATATTTATTCACAAGCTCATCATAACCTTTCAATCCAACACGGCCAAATGGCCCATTATTTACACAATCTCAGCCCTCCCTCCCACTGGCTCGGCTGAACGTCTTTCCCTCAAACATGTTGTGGGGTCGATTTAACAACACCCCCCCTCAAGAAAGACTCTGCAAACGTTCCAGCATGGCCCCAGATTTAATTTCCCATATTCTGGACTGCCAGCTGCACACATTCTCACATATGAAATTTTTACCCCTTCGGCCATGCCTATTTTCTAATAAACTTAGAACTGTCCAACATTTTCTTATGATGCTAATACTGAGATCACAATTATGGTTGCAAATTCTTAGCAGAATGAGCCGCTCTTAGATGCAGATTTTTTACATAATATGTATACTTTTATTTTCTAAATTTATCTTGTGGAACTAAATGTATCATTTTCTTTTATATTATTATGCCATTAAAAGTGTCTGAATCTGAATCTGTCTAGAAGATACCATCACAGATGCTTAGTTTTGAGAATTTATGTCTGCAGAGATAACACGCCTCTTGGTAGTGGTTTGGTGTAGTGGTTAAGTGCGCGGACTCTAATCTGATTCCCCACTCCTCCACTTGTACCTGGCTGGATGACCTTGGGCAAGCCATAGTTCTGATAAGAGCTGTTCTTGAAAAAGAGCAGTTTCTGTCAGAGCTCTCTCAGCCTCACCTACCTCACAGGGTGCCTGTTGTGGGGAGGGGAAGGGAAAGGAGTTTGTAAGCCGCTCTGAGACACCTTTGGGTAGTGAAGGGCGGGGTATAAATCCAATCTCTTCTTCTTCTTCTTTTTTCATGGTAAAAATGTTTCTTAAATAAACATACTGAGTTGAGAAAGAAACCTGAATCCTATGGTTCTTCTGCAAATCTATGTACACAGAATCAACCCCTTACCTCTTAATTTCTAAGTTTCCTGAAATTCAATTAATAGAAGTTTGTTTGGGGTGGAATAGATCTGGATACAAGGAGATGTTAAGAGCTAGATGTGAGAAGGCAGGGGCAAGCAGTACAAATGAAAGTGAAACTTTTTGAACAGAATATTCCAGAAGTCCTGAGAACTTTGTGAGTATAACCTCATGGATGTTTAAGCAAATACAAGAATAGATGAGCTATATAATGTCATTGTTTTCATTAAATACTACAATTTAAATGGTTATTGTTATTGTTAATTATTATTTTTCTCCTTCCAATAAAGTACAGCAGAAAAGTTGTCCAAATATGAATGATTAACATATTAAACTGAGATAATTCACGTAGCAATGATTTCATAATTATTTATTTCAAATAACCAATAACCAAACAATCATTAATTTGCTGATATAACTGTAAAACTAACCTGAAAAGTTGTCATTCTAAAAACCTTAATCTGGGTTGTATACTACAGTTTGGTGTAGTGGTTAAGTGTGCGGACTCTAATCTGGGAGAACCGGGTTTGATTCCCCACTCCTCCACTTGCACCTGGCTGGATGACCTTCGGCAAGCCGTAGTTCTGATAAGAGCTGTTCTTGAAAAAGAGCAGTTTCTGTCAAGAGTTCTCTCAGCCCCACCCACCTCACAGGGTGTCTGTTGTGGGGAGGGGAAGGGAAAGGAGTTTGTAAACTGCTCTGAGACTGCTTTGGGTAGTGAAGGGCAGGGTATAAATCCAATCTCCTCTTCTTCTTATACATTAAGGTTATAACAATCAGCAAGAATGAGTGTTTATACAGAAAACCAGATTTAAATCGAGTCTTACAGACTAGTGATTTAAATCATTATTTAAATCAAATCCACCCTGGGAAGAAGTCAGAGAAGAGATCTGAGCACTGACAAATTATGGGTATATATGCTCTTCTTGAAAATAATGGTATGTTATTATAGGAGTAATTAGTGCAGAAGGTTTTGTGTTAATACTTTGCAAGAAAAATACAGATGTTGAATATTAACCACAAATAAAGGTACTTGTTGGTTTGAGGAAGGGAAGTTTCAACTCATTCTCGACTAAACAGGACAATGCCCCCTTCTTAGCTTGTTACACTGGAAGAATGACTGCCGCAAGTGGATCATTAAGGTTTGATAAAAAGGACTCAGCATTCTTTAATCCAGAGCTCTCACAAGCATTTCTGTGCCAGTCCCTCTTGGCAAGGCCTGTAGATTGTTAGGTGGATAATTCCCTGTGCATGTAATACCTGAAGCAACCTCTGGAAACTGTGTCATCTTCAGGTACAATTACATCCTCTGTCTGAAGACATTTCAGATGGACATTTCATTTGCATTATATAGTAGGGTAGTTAGAGCCCAAACACTGCCTTTGGATGGCTCAGCAGTCAGCAGCCTTGTATATTCATTCACCCACATTATCCTCTCTTCCCACTCTGAATTCTCAAAATCTCCCTCAAGGGGCTCAGAATAATTGGTTAATCAAAAACACCCTCTGGCTTTGGAAGGAAACAGCACTAATCTGCAAATATTTTGTAAACCTAAAACTCACAGACCCTATCCACAGTAACCTCGATTTTACCATTAAACTTAAGAAATTATATCAAAATAAGATTTATTAGATAGTCATATGCAATCCAGATCATTGTTTTGTGCAACAACAACAATAATAAATAAATAAAACTGCATGTGGCTCTATGTTCCTTCTACTCAATTCTTTGAAGGGTGCTTCTAAATTCTACAACTATGCTCTTCAACTCACAGGTCTTATGTACCAATGCTCCCCATTGACAACTGTACTCAGTTTGAGATATGGAAATTAGCTCAATGGTTTACCCTGCTCTGAATCTTTTAATAGCCCGTTGGCTAAAAACTAAATGAGAAAATGATTTACATATATATTCCCTCTGCTGAAGAATGTTAGAGGAAGAGATGTTATGCAGAACCTGCCATTCCTTTTAGCTCTCCTGAGTATCTAGCACTCCACGATAAATTGTTTGCAAGATTTTTTTTATTTCTCAATTTGCATAATACGGACAGTCTTGTCTTAAAGATTACAATAACCTCTTTCCGGCACAGCAATTTATTTGGCTTTGGATTGCCTTTCTTAAAAGCGATTGCTGTTCCGAAGTAATTACATTCCCATAGAGTTCAGAAATTTTGTGGC
This sequence comes from Gekko japonicus, assembly GCF_001447785.1. Lineage (NCBI taxonomy): Eukaryota > Metazoa > Chordata > Lepidosauria > Squamata > Gekkonidae > Gekko > Gekko japonicus. The sequence goes on from NW_015177010.1 coordinate 931,165, forward strand.
CATTCCCCACTAAAGAGTTGCTGTCAGTAGTAATTGTTCTAATATATACACACACACAAATATTGTTAAGATAAATGGCCAGGTCTCTGATTCTACCACCTAAAGTGTTAAGTCAGTAAAGCACTTGCAGGATGCTTTGGGTTGTTAGGCACGTGCTCCTTCACCCTGTTAAGGCTTTGGCTCTGGCTCACCGCCTTCTTTGTTCTTGGGGTCTTGGAAGGCTCTGGGAGTCCTGCAGGTAGATGGGTCCATTCAGGGAGCTCCTGGTCTGCTTGGCTCTTGAACAGGAACCTGCTGTAGTACAGATAGCAGAGACTGTGAGGTGCAGGGAGCCTCATGTATAGTGGGGTCCATGGAGGACCCCTTAGTCATTGAGGAGTCTCTCTATTCTTCCAAGAAGTCTTCATCCCAAGTTGAGGCTGGGTCATAGTCTTGACTGACACTCCCATGGGTCAGAGAGCCACTGGCCAAGAGGGACTGCTGTGAGAGGGGGAATCATACAAAATCCCCCTCTTCTGCCAGCATTGCCTCTTGCATTAGTGGAAGCACCACTGGTAGAAGTGGGAATGATGTATTTTGATTCTGGTGGCCTTTTGTTTTGGGGAGTCTCCCACCAGTGCCTTTTAGGGCTTAAGAAAGCTGCTGTGGGAAAGGAAAAGTGAGGAAGATCTGTCTCCATAAGCATACTGCAGGATCCAATCCCGTGTCTGTATTTCTATAAGCACACTTCTTCATGACATGCCACTGAAAATTGGCATAATGTGTGATTTTACTAGCAGTGCAAAAGGATTATATATGGCTAAAATGGAAATTTTATTCCATTTCTGATATGCACTTCTCTCTGGTAGGAAGCATCCAAAAGGTGCATGTACTAACGACCCTTAGAGTTAAGTACTGTTTTAAATACTGTGGTGGAAATGCCATACTAAAGTAGATTTAAATGTTTCACAAGAGTTTCATATGCTATAATGCTATACTCTCTCTTCCTTTTGCATATGGAATTGAGCCCATGTATCTGGCAGCAAGGAACACTGCCACTGTCCTGACATTTGGACCCAACTGACACAAACAGTTTTTCTAGTCTGGAGATTCAAACATACACTGATTCTTATGAAACAGATAATAAATTGTGCCTTAGAGGATAAGGATGAAAATCTGCCTCTCAGGTTGCATATCAAACAGTCCCAATGGAGTCTCCAACATAAATGATCCATCCATACAGTTTTATGGAAACCACTCTGGGGCTCTGGGGAAACATGTTGCATGTATTACATGTCCACACATTAACTTTTCATGAGTATCCAGATGTAGGAATAACACGCAAGAATGACTCCGCAAATGTAACTTGTCATCCACTAGTAAATTTCTCTCTTCTGAGAAAATTTTCATCTGCTGTAAACAGAAACACTTCCTACAACATTTCTTTCCAGCCCTTCCTTTTATTTTACTTCATATATCTTTCACTACAATCAGAAATCAGATTTCCCTTTCTTCTGAATGTCCAGCTTCCACTTTTTTCTTCCCTTTCTTTTCCCCTTTTTATTTTTTACTGTACAGACAAAACACAGTCGCCCTCTGAACCACAGGTAGGACATCAGGTGTCAGCCACAGGGATGCATGCTACCCACCCCGGAGGTGAATCACCCTTTCATCCTTTAATTCTGATTAAGGGAAACATCAGAACCAACCTGATCTTCAATAAATGCTAGCTCGGGTTCTTGTTTCTATAGTTTCTGAAACCCATGGTTTAAATGGTGACTCCAAATCCAGTTTAAACCCAATCCCAGGCCGGGGAGAGCTAAACACCCTCCCCTTCCCCATTCTTAGAGGACAAGCCAAAGATCAGTACGGAAAGAAACATGACAAGGAATTCTGCTTTGGACACACCTTTAGACTGCACACTCTAATATCACTTCAGGATCATAGTCCCCAACAGAAGATTTAGCATGACCTAACGAATAGTGTAATAATGAACGTTGACCTTGCCTCCAGAGCTGAGTTTCCAGCCAGCAGAGTAGCCTCAGCTCACAAGGCTTAAAGAAGGAATGCAAAAAGCTTCATTCACAGGCAAAAGACGAATACCCCAATGGATTTACTTGGGATTAAACACCATTTTTTTTTAGGAAGGGAGGTGCTACACGACTGCTCGTCTGGACGGTATTGTTGTGAAAATAAACAACAGCACAGTGTGCTGTGGTGGCAACCACTGCCAAAGTATTGTTTCGCAGGCAGAGGTCATTTCGGGGGGGGGAACGCGGGGGAATGCAGTTCCCCCGGGTGAGGTGCAGGGGGCGGGGCACATGACAAAGCCCCGCCCCCTGCTTCCGGCCGCCCCGCTTCCAGCCCTCATTCAGCCAGGAGGAGGCAGGAGAAGAGGGAGGGTAAGTTGCTTCCTCCCCGCCTCTCCCCACCCCTGCCTGCCTGGGGCCAGGGAGGGCTTTGGCAGGGCTTCCTCACACTCCCGCTGGCCTTGCAGGTCCACCGCCGGGCCCCTGATGTCAGGGGGTGTGGCATATGCTAATGAGTTATGCTAATGAGTTCCCCTAGCTCTTTTTCTACGAAATGACCCCTGTTTGCAGGGCCTGCAAAACGGGGGCGTTCCGCCAGGCCTTTGGTTGAGGCAGCGCGCATCTACCAGCTGGCCTTCCTGTTGCTGCTGCATGAGACCATTATAGCTCGGTGCTGGCCCACTCATTTCCCGGCTACGAGAACTGAAACTGAGTATAAAGGCCCACTTTAAAATGGTTTTATTGTGTTTATTTAATATTGTTATTTATCACTGGACTGAATTATTTTAAGACTGCATTGAATTTATTGTAGTAAGCCACCCTGAGTCCACTTGTGGGAAGGGTGGGATATAAATTGAAATAATAAATAAATAAATAACCTGCACAGCCAATCAAATCTTCAGTGACCAATCAGAAGCATTACCGTGCAAGAAAAGGGTACCATGCTGAGGGACCCTGCTCTCACCACTCCAGTCCAATGGCTTTTCAAGGTTCTTGCTCCAGAGAACATGGCTGAGGATGCCATGCTTATAACATCTGGAATGATTACTTGCTTGGTATTCTGCGGGAAGCTAAGGAATATGGCCATGCAGGTAAGCAGGCAGTTCCATCCCTGATTTAGCACCTACAACACGCTACTTGCTATGCAGAATATGGAGTTTCTGCCATTCTTTCTGCCAGAAAGTATACAATGTACATAACAAGGGACAACTCTGAAATATGGGCAGGGTAAGGAGAAAGTCCTATGTGTAGGGATGATAGTTTAAAAGTTTTGCTAAAAAAAGTTATCTTTTCATGGTGACTTTGAAATGCCATATCTTGATGCAAATCTATCTCCTGCAGATGCCATGACAAAATGAGGAGAAATGATGGGAGAGAAAAAAATCAGAAATATAAAAAGTAAACTTTAGGTTCAAGGTATGCTACTTAACAAGCCTTTGCAGTTTTGCGGCATGCCTTGTGTAACTGACTCGTTTTCGGTTGTTGTTTTTTTAAAAATTCATAGTTTCTTCAAGGCAGTCACTGGAGTGGGGTAGCCACCAGGCCCCAGCCCTCCCGTGGGTCTTGCGGGGCCCCTCCCCCCCGAGGCAGCGGAGATGATGCGTCTGGGGAAACTCTTCTAGGAGGAGGCAATGAGAGTCTCTAGGCCCGGCCCGCCCTGCAAAGGAACCCCGTTTCAGTGCATCGCCTCCACACGCACAGGGATGCTCTCCCCTCCGAGGAAGGTGCTGCAGGCACCCTCCCGGCTTTGCAGAGATGAATGAAAGAGACCCACAAGCGCACACCCTCCAGGGTCATGGGTGGGGGCGGCTGCAAGGCCCTTCGGGAGAGGGAGGGGCTCTCCCCAGCCTCCCCCCACCGGCCACCCCCTTGTAATAAGCCCCTCCGAGGTTGGGGGCTCTGCTAACTTCGGCCAAGCCCCTTTGGGCGCCAACAGCAGTCTCCCTTCCTTCCTTCTTCAACCCATCCCTCCCCTGATGCATTTTCACCTCCTTGACTTTACAGCTTTTGGAAATGGGGAATCTGCAGGGTTTGGGGGTGGAGGGGGGAATTCAGGTGCGTCCGCGAAGGCTCCCCCTTTTCCGCCCCGCTCGCTCGGCTTCTTGCAGAGGAGGGCTGGGGGGGCGAGTCTGCCCTCCTGGAGAGAATGAGGACGGTGGCAACGCGTCACTTCCGGCCAGAGCCTCCCCCCCACAGTGGGGAAGAGGGTCTCTGTGCCTGCATCAGCCCCAGGCCACAGGATTGGGTGAGCAGAAAGTGCATGGGGGGGTGTCCTAGGACAGCAATGGTGGAAGCAGTGCCGGATTTACACATAAACTAAATAAGCTACAGCTTAGGGCCTCGAAATCTGCTGGAGCCTTTTTTGTCATTTTAAAACCCTTTAATTATGTAATTATTTCTGTGATTTTGTAAACACATCCTTTATTATTTTTTTAATAAAAATTAAAAGACAATATATTTTCAAATATTAAAAAAGTGTATATATTTTAAATTTTTCTGAGTCCAGCTGATGTAATTTAAAACAGTAGGGGGCCTCTGGGTTTTGTATAGCTTAGGGCCTCAGCAAGTCTGAATCCGGCCCTGGGTGGAAGGAATGCAAGGCTGCAAAAGATGATCCACAGACGGGGGGGAGGGTGAGCAGCACTTTTGGGCGCTGACTTTGCTTTGAGTTGAGCCTGACTGAATTCTGGGTTACAGCAAATTTAGAGTGAGTGAGTGAGTGAAATTGTTTAACTGTAATTGGTGATGGGACTGATAAGAACATAAGAGAAGCCAATGTTGGATCAGGCCAATGGCCCATCCAGTCCAACACTCTGTCACACAGTGGCCAAAAATACCAGGTGCCATCAGGAGGTCCACCAGTGGGGCCAGGACACTAGAAGCCCTCCCACTGTTGCCCCCCCCCCCCAAGCACCAAGAATACAGAGCATCACTTGCCCCAGACTGAGAGTTCCTTGTGGCTAATAGCCACTGATGGACCTCTGCTCCATATGTTTATCCAATTCCCTCATGAAGCCATCCATGCTTGTAGCCACCACCTCCTGTGGCAGTGAATTCCATGTATTAATCCCGCTTTGGGTGAAGAAAGACTTCCTTTTGTCCATTCTAACTTGACTGCTCAGCAATTTCATTGAGTGCCCACGAGTTCTTGTATTGTGAGAATGGGAGAAAAGTACCTCTGTCTCTACCTGCTCTATCCCATGCATAATCTTGTAAACCTCTATCATATCACCCCTCCATCATCGTTTCTCCAAGGTAAAGAGCCCCAAGCACCTTAACCTTTCTTCATAGGGAAAGTGTTCCAACCCAATGATGATTGTACAGCTAGCAGTACTTGACAATGTTGTGCCCTTCTGCCATCAGACCTGATCAGGTTGTCAATCAACAGCGGCCTTCAGGTCCTCAATCAATAGAGCTGTGATTTTTCCACAGAACTGAAGGGGAAGTGGCTGAACACATTCATTCTTGCAGTGCAATGGCTTTATGTTTAAACGCTGATTCCTACCCTAGTGGCATTTCCATTTTCTTATATTATCTACCTTTCTTTTACAACAGAATCATCACTACCACCACCAAGGGTGATTTGTCTTGTTTTGCTTTTTAAGAGCGCAGTTAAATTTGGATAATGCTGGGGACGCATTTGCTCCCTGACAAAACAGAGGCAAGAACGACTGTAGGCTTATGGTACCCAAGTCTACATATTGATAGCATGGCTCCTTCCTTCAGACCAATTACTCTGAAATCTCATCCGGCAGTCCCATGCATATTTAATAGCATTGGGAGCCTTCTGAGCACGTTGCCATTGTATGTGATATCTGCTAAAACTGTAAATTATTAACTCCTTTGACAAAACTTCTTTTCAATGCATGCATATTGGCCATGCTCTTGATTTGTTTTTTTGGGGGGGGGCTTCCCTTCTTGTTTTGCGTGTTTCTCGGTCATTAGTATTCTGCCTAAGTTTCCTGCAGCGCTCAGCTACTGGTGAGGATCATTGCACTGTTTGAGACGAAGCCCTCGAGGGAGGCTTTGGTTGCTTTACGTCACTCAGTAAGAGCTTCAGCACAAAACGGCATCCAGAGCCGTGGCTGACTTTTCCAATTGCCAGAATGCTCTCTGCAATGTCATGTCTAATTTCATAGCTAATTATGCCCCTCTCTTTTTTGGTCAAGGAGAGAGCAAATATCTTGAGGTGCTGAATAGCTTTTCCCTTTCCCCCCCTTTTTTCCCTTTTACAAAAGGTTAATATTAATAACATTGCTCTGATGCACGGG
>NW_015177010.1:937500-969354 GCF_001447785.1 Gekko japonicus
GACGAAAAGCATCACTGCCAGAAAGCTTTGGACGTTAAACTCATCAGCTCTGTGAATTAATCTCCCTGTTCACAGTGCCCAGCTCGTTAATAAGCAACAACAGGGCGAGCTATTTACTCATCATGCTCCAGGTACCTTCAACAAGCTCACTGCTGCCAGCTTGTCGCAGATGCTAGCTTGGGTGGTGAAGCACCTGGAACAAAATGAAAACCACACAATCTGTACGATTTCTCCAGTCTGATGACCAGACAGAAAACTGTATCATTCAGTTCAATTACGTTCTAAGCATTTCTTACTGATCTTGCAGGGTGATTCATCTGTTACCAGCAGCAGTGGGGGGGGGGGCTGCTGTCATGTGGCTTTCCCACGCTACTGTAGTAACATCCAGGAACACATGGACATGATTCTGCACCATCTGAATGTTCCTTTCCCTCCTAAGTGTAAACATATACAGCATATGAAGTTGCCTTATCCCAAGGGACACCAATAGTCAACCTAGCTCAATACCCAGTAGCGTGTCATGCCTGCCCCTGCTGATGTCATGCCTGCCCTTGCTGATGCCCCTGAGGAGGCACCTGCCAGCCAGGAGCCTGTGGACTTACAGGCTCCTGAGGACAGTACTGCAGCAGAGAGGCAAAGACTGGATCCTGTAGCTGAAAGCTATCTAAGTGGTGAGGAGGATAGAGCCTCCCAGGGAACACCTGCAAGGGATCAGTCTCTGCTGCATCCCAGTAATTCGTCATCAGACTCACCACCACCTGTAACCAGGCTCCGGAATGTACGGAGACAGCAGCTGAGAGAGCGAAGACAGAACGCACGCATGCGTGCTAGAAGATCTCTTAGCCCTGAATATTGACAGGATCTTGACCTCGCTCCCTGCTAGCTAATGAGCTAATTAGCTAGCACTGTATATCTCCAAGTCTGTTGCCGGCAGTCATTTGTGCTGGCAAACGTCATTTGTCAGGACCTGAATCCTTGTATCTCTGCTCCAGACCTTGTGGAATTCTTATCAGCTTGATCCTCAGCTTTTGACCCTCGGCTTCGTTGACCCTGCGTTCATCTCTGACTCCTCTGGTATCGTTGTGATTTATAGACTTGAAACTCTGGTATGTCTGACCCTGCTTTTGGACTGAGATTTAAACCTGTTTGAACCTTGCTGCCTGATTTGCTCGGCTTGACCTCGGACTGCTCCTGGACTTTTGCTTGCTTGCGTCACGCCCCCTGGTCCTGCCGTGACATAGCACCTTAGAGACAAACTGGATTTAGGGGGTATAAGCTTTCGAGAGTCAAAGCTCCCTTCGTCAGACTCTCAAAAACTTATACCCAAACATTCTTGTTGGTCTCTAAGGTGCTACTGGATTTGAATCTACTGTTCACATCTGCAGACCAACACAGCTGCCCTCTGAAACTAGCACAATACCATCTACCCTCAGGCAGAGAAAGGTCTTTTCCAGCACCTGCTCTCTGAGCTCCCGTAACAGATTAAATCTGATTAAGGGAGTAATTTTGAGGAAGTAAAACCAATTCTATTAAATGGGGCTTACTCCCAGGAAGATGCACTTGCCCAACAGTGCAGTCCCTAAGCAGAGTCATCTATATATCTAATAGCCAAGGTGCACCCTGCGTGTGGATATCTAAATTTGCACATTGGGGGCACCTGGGGGGCAGGGAGATTTTCCTGCACAGTTGGAGTAGTCTTCAGGTGTGCAGAAAAATCTAAAAAGTTGAAAAAAGTATACAGGGGATATTTAAATTCCCCCCAAACGAAAAGAGTGTTCCCTCCACATGCACAGGGAACACTCTGGGAACTCGAGGGCAGCCGGTGGCTGGAAGCCACTCAGTCCTCACTACTGGGGGTGGGGGACGCCGCCAGAGCCGGGGGGGGGACTTACCTGTGGCCAGTTCCTCCTCAGCCTTGATACCCCCCCACAAGTATCACGGGTCCCTCTTCTTGTAATGTTCTAAATCCGTTGGCTTTAATAGACTTAGAAGGGTATACCGTATTTTTCGCTCCATAAGACACACTTCCCCCCCCCCAAAAAAAGTGGGGGGGAAGTGTGTGCGTCTTATGGAGCGAATACTGCAAAAAAGAATGGGCGAGCGATGGGCCGATCAATCAGCCCGCCGAGGACTCTTCATCATGGCCGCGCAGCTGCCGCCTGGTGTCTGGCCCGCCTGCGGACACCACCTGCCACATCCAGGACGTCGGGAGCCGCCTACAGTTGTCCCCCCCGGGTCTGGCTGCTGGGTGGGGGCGGGAGGCGACGGGCCCATCGACAGCCGCGGCCCTCTTCTCCACACCCTCGAGTCGAGAGGTGTGTTCTTGTCCTCCCTGCTGTGCTCGAAGGGGACCCCAGAGGTAAGGCTCCCTCTCGGGGACAGGCTGTTGAGCTCTGCATGTCAACACGGGGGATGGGGGGCAGGAAGGGGGAGGGAGCTCTCGGCGAGTTTCTTTCCACCCGCCCCCCCTTCCCGTGTCGCAAGAGCGGCGGGCGGCTTGCTGTTCCAGAGCCAAGTTGTGCCAGCAGCGAAGTCTGCTTGGGACAAGGCGGAGGCTTCCCCCCTCCCTCCCTCGGGGCTCAGGGTGGTTCACCTTCCCCCTCCATTCCGCCTGACTTTGTTTGCTCATCTGTCATGCGCCAGGAGATGTGGGGAGCCGCGGGGGAAGGGGCCGGCCGGCCGCAGCACCGGAGCCAATGCACAGCCTGCCTGGGGTGGCGGGGGGGAGAAACACATCAGGCCGGTCGCCTCTACCATCCGCGCGTGCAAGAGCCGGGGATGCATCACAACCAGTGTTCCCTCTAAGCTAGCATGAGCTAGCTCACCATTTTTTAGCCTCCGGCTCACACATTTTTTTCTCCGCTCAGGAAGGATGGCTCCAGAGCAAACTAAATCATGCAGCAGCCAAGTCGCTCGCTCACATCTTTAATGCCAGTAGCTCACAAAGTAGAATTTTCTCTCACAAGACTCCACAGCTTAGAGGGAGCATTCCCACCCCCCCACCCCCGAGAGCCCTGAGCAGGGAAAAGCTCTCACTGCTTTCCAGAAGCGTCTCCATTTGTTCGCCGGTCTTTTAATCTGGGGGCGGCGGCAGCAGCTGAGGATGGGAACGTAAGACGAGTGGCCCGGAGTGCCTTCGCAACGCAGCTGATCCCTGCAGGCTGAGGAGGAGCCCCCGGCACAGAAGGATCGCCTTCCCCCCGGGCTGACAGCCGAGACCAGAAAGGTGGGGGTTGGATGGTGGGAAAGACCGCAGGAGCCGCGGGTGGACGCCGCCTTTGGCCTCAAACGGCGCTCCCCCCCCATGCGGAGGAGGCAGGCTGCGGGGGAATGGGAAGGCGCGCGAAGCCCCAGGATGACGGCGAGAGTCTCAGTCGGGGACTGAGAGACGCCCGCTCGGAATTCTGGCCTTCGCGGCCCGAGGCATGGAGAGGCAGCTGCAGCCAGGAGAGGCTAAAATTTGATTCAGAATATTTTTTTCCTGTTTTCCTCCTCTAAAAACTAAGTGTGTCTTATGGTCAGGTGCGTCTTATGGAGCAAAAAATATGGTAAGTCTCCTTAGGACCGCACTAGTGTCTTCCGCATGGCCCCTGTGTGCTACCATTATCTGAACGGCAAGGGAAGAAGGCATGGAGAAGTAGCTCTCATGCTGCTGCTCACAACTCCATGAGTCATGTCTAAGAGACTTGTTCATCTGCTGACCTTCACTCATTCATTCCATATCTATTACATCTTCTGATCAAGCTGTGTCCACAGGGAGGTTTACAAAAATTTACCATTCAAATAAAACCAAGATAATCCCACAAACGAAGGGAAGCCTCAAAAGCCACAGATATGACTAAAAAGGGCCCTCGCTGTCATTTTTTAAAAAAATGAAATGTTCTCAACTATTATTCAAGAGTTTCCCAACCAGGATCTGGCAACCCCAACCCGCCATTCCCTGCTGGTGGCCAGGGGGACCTAACAACCCTACGCCATAATAACAAAATGGACTTGTAGTACGCAGAAGGGGGAAAGCACAGTTTCCAAGTATAAGGATACAATAATTCATAGAAGTCTGGCATCCTTTCTTGAATTATGCTAAACAAAGGTCCTGTGTGAGATTTTCTCCCTTTTCCTTAGACTATTCATTTTCTTAATGCTTCCTCTCCCCTTTCCTTATTTGAAACCAATGCTCCTTCCATCTCTGCTTCCTTTGAGTATATCCCTCTCAATCTATTATTCACTTTTGCTCCTTTTAACTCTTCTGGGCTGCCTCCCTCTGCTTCCCTTCCCCCCCCCCAGGCCTCCTTCTTATTCAATTTCCTTTCCAGCCTATAAAATTTCTTCTGCTTCTAAGCCCACTGGGAGGCTTTCCCCAGTCAAACTGACTTTCCACTTCCCTCACAGGGTCTATTTGTAAGCACTCTACTGTTAGCAGCCAGGGTTTAATTTCTGCCAAGTAAGAGACCAGAGCTCAAACATGTCAATTTATCAGATACTTTGATTGTTACTCTTTAATGCAGGCTGTCACTGCTAGAAAAGCATTCTGCATAAGCTCAGAGGAGAATTCCTGTATCACTTAACCTCTCTCATCAATATAGTCTATTTCCAGCTCCCACCCCTAAGAAGTTAGAGAGAGAGAGAGAGAGAGAGCAAGAAGAGAGAGAGAGAGAGAGAGAGAGAGAGAGAGAGAGAGAGAGAGAGAGAGAGATTTTACCACTTAAAGAGTTACAAAATGAAAAGGCACATAGGGGAAAGTGAAAAGCATAAAACATCATTTGTTAAACACATTTTAAGGACACTGCATAATATAATAATATAAAACATGAAAAAGTATCATAACAAATCAAAATATGGTAATATATTTCCATGTATATTTCACTTATTTCCTATCTATAGGGCTAGGTAGGAAAGCATATAAGCAAGAAACATAGAAAAGAGTTAAAAACCCCAATTTTTCTTATCTTTATATAAGGTTTATACATTATATAATAACTAGTAAATATGTAACTATAAAAGATTAATGAGTATAACTACATGAACATCATTATACGATTTTAGTATGAATCAATTTAAATTTCTTTGTAACTCCTCTGACAGCTTGATCTAATCTATGTAGTCTGTCTGTCGTAATTATAAAAGGCTCTCCACTTATTCTCGAATTTGGTGATCGGCTTTTTATTTATATAGTTTGTCATGTTTGCCATATTCTTCCATTTTGTCTCTCCAGTTCTCAAGTTTTGGGCAGATTTCAGACTTCCGCTTGATTGTAAATACAAGTTGTGCCACGGTTAACATATATCTAAACAGTTCATGCTCTATTTATAGTAAACTAGCCTGATACCCGCGCTTCGCTATGGTATTTAAGTTCCGTAAATACAGTTATAATACTGATGATGTGAAGTCTGAAACGTAACCTTTGTTGTAGGAATTCTAATGGAGAAGATTGTAGTGTAAGAAATGAAGTGAGACATGCGTACTTTTTTTTCTCTACTGAAGGACCTCTCTCTAGACCACATTGTGGTTCTGCCCTCAGGTGCTAGGATCCCCAGGCTGCTTGGTGAGCTCACTCTGGAGCAGGCAACATAGAACTGTCCATTTAAGAAGAAGCCGTCTGTTAAGAACTTGAAAAGTACTGAGACTTACTAGCGATTTCAGCTCTCATACGATTTATATGTGCAACAATCCCACACCCAAAACACACCCACACACAAGTGATTGGTCATTACAGTGGCTGAGAGTTCCATGGGCTCTCGTCCGGGAGCCTAGCCCTCCTATTGGTGCGGGCTAGGATCTGCTTCGCCCATTGTTCCTGAGAGTGAAGCTCGGTCGCTTCGCCTGACCTTGTGGCGACCTAGCCGCACACGCGGTCAGAGATGGATACATTACACAACTCCTGCTACCTTCCACGAAAGGGCCTCTCTACTTGTGTTCCTGGATTGTTTTCCTCATATGGAGACTGTGTTGTTCTGAGCCCCTCAGGGTGATCTTGCTGGTACTTGGCGTGTGCAGCTCAGTGCACTGCAGAAGTACTATGTGCAAATGTCTTTGCCGCATCCCTAAGTTGCCTCCTCCTTGTAGCGTTGGTGTATCTAGCTTGACGTTTGCCAGGAGCTTTCTTGGGGGCAGTAAGAAGTGAGAGGTGTGAGGGGGAGTTGGTGTGAGGGAGTGGTGATGTGGTGGACATTTCTTCAGGTTCATGAGGGAGGCACGCATTGAAATGGCTCCTAGAAATGTCCTTTACTATCTCCCCATAAACATTCATACCCTGGCCCTGCTCCTACACCTGACAGACACCAGCCTGTCTGGTGTTGGGGGGGATTGTATTTAAAGGCATAGGGGAGGCTGGGCCAGCAGCAGGGCTAAGGCAATCCTGCTGAGCAAACTTCCTCAGCGGCTGGAAGCATCCCGCCTCTTCCCCTACACCTGACAGGCAGCTGCCTGTCCAGTGTAGGAGGGGGAGGGGGAGGCGTATTAGAAGTCACTGTGGAGGCAAGGCTGGCAGGATCACTAAGGCGTTACTGCTAGGGCAGGCTCCCTCGCAGCTTTCAGCACCCTGCAACTGCTGCTACACCTGACAGACAACTGCCTGTTAGGTATAGGAGGTGGGGGGAGTGTGTTGGAAGCCATCAGAGAGGCTGGGCCAGCAGCTTTGCTTCACCTCACAGGCGGTTGGCCACTCCTTATTTCCTCAACTGTCATTAGCTCTCTGCAGTCCCCTGTAACTGTTTTTTTTTTTAACCTCAGAACACTGAGTTCTGCAGTTCACCAATCAGGGAGTGGGGGAGGTGCAATCAGGCCACATAGGGTGCTGGTAGGGAACCCCCCCCCCGAAAAAATTGTGACCCTAGCTAGGTATATGCTACGCAAGTAGACAATTGTAAACCGCTCTGAGACCCGCTAGGGGTTATGAGCGGTATAGAAATTGAAATAAATAAATAAATAAATAAATAAATAGGAATCAATGGGGGAGCACATTTTACCCCTTTTGACCCCCTTAGGGGTCAAATTTCTAAAAATCCCTTCTTAGCGAGCATCTACGCCATGGTAGGAGTGCTCCCCCCAAATGTGGTGTCTCTAGGTCCAGCGGTTTAGCCTGGGCGTTGATTTTACGGTGAGGGGACTTTGTTTTATATATATAGATGATAAAATTCCTAATAACAGTCTGAGGTTTCATGGGAAATTTTAAAGTTCAAGGTTTTCTGCATTTCATAATGTATTTCTATTCACAATTTGTTGGTCTGTTTGCAGGACCACCACATATGGTAAAAGGTACCATCCGTCTCTTTACTTTCCCAGGACTTTCCCTTATAATTTTTATTCATTTTCTTAATATCTTTTGGAGTAATATACCAACAGTAGAACATCTTCTACCAATTTTCTCCAAATGCTTGACCTGCTGTAAACTTTGCATCTTTCATACGTAAGCTTTCCCACGGCTGAAGTGAAATTTCTTCATCAAAATTCTGCATCCATTTCATCATGCATGTCTTAACCTGTTCCGTTTCTGTATCATATTGAAGTGGAAGTTTCTAAAGAAGTTAAAATGTTTATAGACATACCAAGACATCATTAGATGCAGAGATGGGTCCTTTTGTAGACTTCCCTACAGTGTGATGATAGCCATACATTGGAATGTAACTGTCACTCAGGCAAGGTAAGAGCTTTTTTTGGTTGTAAAGATCTACCAGCGTGCACTAAAAGTGCTGATGTGCTAAGTACCCACTATCCCTCAAATCATCCCAATGCTAAAGAATATTTAAGCCTAAAGTCCCTGCAATTAATCTAAGGCTAATAGCTCAGGAAAAGCACCTAAAAAGCTCACTGCTGGTAAATTAATGATAGATTGATGTGCATCCTAAAGAGCCCATGGAGATAAAATCTACTATGGTGTAGATTCTTTGTGGTGCTCAAATCATTTGCATGGTGTCAACAATTCTAAATTAATGGTCCTTCTGTACTCCAGTGCCCATCTCTGTTGAGTACACAAAGAGTGTTTGCAGGACATTCAAGAAGCCTTGCAGTAAGTCCTATACTGCACATTACCAGTGCAAGCCTAAATACAATTAACCTTTTTAAAATCCTTTGAAGTCAATGGGCTTAGAGGGTGTAATGCTGCTTAGGACTGCACTGCCAGGAACATTTTAGTAACCGATGCGCTGCCTCTGACATGGAATACTTCCTTTAGACAAAGTTTTTATTATTTTCAAATCCTACTTACAAATTAAATCAGTCAATCCTAAAAGAAATCAACCCTGACTGTTCCCTGGAAGGCCAGATAATGAAACTGAATCTCAAATACTCTGGCAACCAAATGAGAAGGGAGCACTCACTGGAGAAGACCCTGATGCTGGGAAAGATTGAAGGTCAAAGAAGACGGGGACGGAAAAGGATGGGATGGTTAGACAGTGTCATAGATGCAACGAACATGAAATTGAGCAAACTTCAGAGGAAGACAGGAAGGCCTGGCGTGATCTGGTCCATGGGGTCAGGAAGAGTCGGACTCGACTGTGCGACTGAACAACAACAACTTACACTGCTTTAGGGTGATATGTATGCTCTAAAAATAATACTGCAATGCCCTTTTGTTTTTGTTTTTAGTAAACAAATTTTTATTTTTTTCTCAGGAATACAACATATAAAACATTTCATTCTATCAATTGTCTACCCCATTCCCAGTTCCTCCCCTCCCTCCAATGGCTTCCCACAATGCTTCCACCCCTGCTCCAAATTACTTCATATCATCAACAATATCAGGTTTTCATCATTACAATCTAAAGATAACATCGTTTGACTTAATATTGATCTAAACATATTAAGTTTTGTTTCACATCCCAGTTCTTTTCCAGATAAATTTTAAAATCATTCCATTCTCCAAAAAACTCATCGTCTTCTTTGTTATTCAGTTTTTTTGTAATCTTATCCATTTGTGCCATGAACAGAACTTTTTGTATCCATTCTTCAACCTCTGGTACCTTTTCCGTCTTCCAAAACTGAGCATAAATCATTCTCGCTGTCACTATCAGGTACCAGAGTAAAGTCTTTTTAGTCGTATTGACTTCTTCCATTTTAAGTCCCAAAAGCAGAATTTCCGGTGCTTTTTTAAAAGAACATTTCAATATTTTTTGCATTTCATTGTGGACTTTTGTCCAAAAGTCTACAGCTTTCTCACAAGTCCACCACATATGATAAAATGAGCCCTCATGCCTCTTACATTTCCAGCATTTGTTTGACATATTTTGATTCATATTTGCAATCTTCTTAGGTGTCATGTACCACCTATACATCATCTTATAACAATTTTCTTTAACATTAGTACATGTCGAGATCTTAATAGAGTTTTTCCACAAATATTCCCAAGTTTCCATATCCACTTCCTTATTCATATTAATAGCCCATTTTAACATTTGTTCTTTAACAGTTTCATCTTCAGTATACCATTTTAACAACACCTTATACATTTTAGAAATATTTTTTCCTCCTCCACTCTCCCATACCTTTTCAATTTCATTTTTTTCCTCTCTAAAACCATAGTTTTTTTTGTCAGATCTAAAAAGATCATAAATCTGCATATATTTCAACCACTCATATTCATATTCAATTTCATTCTGCTTTTTCATTACCCACTCTGTTCCCTCTTTTTTAATTAAATCTCTATATGGCAACCAGTCTCTACCTCGCTGTCTTGAGTAAGATATCAACACTTCTACTGGTACAATCCACAATGGTCTTAAGTCACTCTGGTACTTCTTATATCTTGTCCATACCATATACAAAGCTTTTCTCACCAAGTGAAGTTTAAAAAAACTGTCCATTTTTATCTTGTCATACCATAAATATGCATGCCAGCCAAATCTACAATCATGCCCTTCCAACCCCAACAATCTGTCATTTTCAAGCTTCACCCATTGATCCATCCATGTTAGACAAACCGCTTCATAATATAGTCTAAGATTTGGCATTTGTAGACCTCCTCTTTCTTTGGCATCACAAAGTATTTTCATTTTGATCCTTGGTTTCTTGCCTGCCCAAACAAATTTTGACAACTCTTGTTGCCACTTGGCCAACAAATCCGTTTTATGCAGAATTGGTATTGTTTGGAACAGGAACATCAAACGTGGTAGGACATTCATTTTTATAACTGATATTCTTCCCATCAGTGATAAGTTCATTTTATCCCATTTCTTAAAATCTTGAGTCAGCTTAGTCCATAATTTCTCATAATTATTCTTATATAGGTCTATATTTTTTGCCGTTAATTCAATTCCAAGGTATTTTGTTTTTTTAACTACTTCACATTGTACCAGTTCTTGTAGTTCCACTTGTTTTTGTTTGATCATGTTTTTACATATAAGTTTTGTTTTATTCTTATTTACGTAAAAGCCGGCCAATTCTCCAAACTCCTTTATTTTTTGAAAAAGCAATGTCAATTTTTCTGTTGGGTTTTCCACCATAAACATTACATCGTCTGCAAATGCTCGATATTTGTATTGGTGTCCTTTATGTGTCAAGCCCTTTATTTCTTGATCGTACTGTATTTTTTGTAAAAGTATTTCCAATACCCAGATAAATAATAACGGTGATAACGGACAACCTTGCCTTGTTCCTTTCTGTACTTTGAAGTTATCTGTCAGTTCTTTATTCACATTTATTTTAGCTCTTTGTTCAGAATAGATAGCTTCAATACAATTTCTAAAATGTTGTCCCGCTTCAATCTTTTCCATCATCTGGTGCATAAAATTCCAATTAAGATTGTCAAAAGCTTTTTCTGCATCAACAAACAGAAAAGCTACTTCTTTTTCTGGGTGCTTTTCATAATATTCAATTGCGTCCATTACTATTCTTACATTGTCTCTAATCTGCCTTTTGGGTAAAAAGCCCGCTTGATCTTCAGAAATTACCGTTTGTAAATAGTTTTTCACCCTTTCTGCAATAATTTTTGCAAAGATTTTATAATCGTTGTTCAAAAGAGATATTGGCCTGTAGTTCTTTACATTTGTTGAATCTTGTCCTTCCTTTGGAATCAAAGAAATAATTGCTTCTTTCCATGAGTCCGGCACCTTTTTGTTTTCTCTTATTTCGTTGGTTAAAGCTTCCAGGACTGGGGAAATTTCTTCTTTCATCTTTTTGTAGAATTTCGCTGTAAATCCGTCCGGCCCAGGCGCCTTCCCCAACTTTGTCTCTTCTATTGCCTTCATCACTTCTTCTTTTTGAATTGGACCATTTAATAAGTCTTTGTATTCCTTACTTATTTTTGGTAGTGGAATCTCCTTTAAATATGTTAAATATGTTTTAATCTTCTCAAGATCAACTCTAGTTGTTTGGAATAGTTTAGCATAATACTTGAAGAAACATCTCTTTATTCCATTAGGATCAACGAACTCCTTTCCATCTTCTATTATTTTGGTTATCATTCTTCTCTCTCTTCTAGCCTTAAGTTGCCAAGCTAAGTATTTTCCCGGTTTGCAATGCCCTTTTGAATACGTTTTCAATCATGTCTTTTAACTCTTCAAAAGTATTTTAGATATCTTGTAGGACAGGTATGTAACTTGCTTAACTTGTTTGCCTTTCAGAATTGTTATTTCGGTTCTGTACTGATACAAACCCCCACCCCGGCCATGCACCTCCACAGCCCTGCAGACTCCCAGAATCCCAACACAATCACACAGAGACCATCCATGTGTGTACAGTCCCTCTGTTTTGAAGAATGGGGTGTATCTATGTTTGTGTGAGACTTGAAAGAGGAGATTTGGGCTCACAGAGAAACGGCAGAGCGAGGAGATTTGATCTGTATGGTCTGGGTGCCTGGGAAATGCAGTAAACAGCTTTGAACTCTGGAGTCTGCATAGAGATTTCCCTATCCATTTCTCTGCTACTATAGGAGCTTGATACATGCATTTTAAACAAGCTACACAGAACTCCTGAGACTCTGTCTGTTTGTTGACATCTTTACTACTGCTGTCTAGTTCTTTATTATGTGGCACTTTTGAAAGACAATCAAATCAATTTTGAAATGGCAGAGGAAATCTGAAGACACTGACTGTACAAGCTATCTTGTTTCAATGAAGAAGAAAATTCAGAATGTCCACACACATGTGAATTCTTAACATACCTGTTTGGCCTAGAAAATATTTCAAATATTCAACAACAGGTGGGAGGGGGATATTTTAGGGAAACAGTACAGAGGAAAAGGACTAAACAAAGTTCCCCAGTAGCACAGCCCCAATTCAAAATCTCTCACTCTGAGGTCAAATCTGCATTTGCATTTTTAAAGCAGTTGCGTGCTGCTGTGACGCCGTCTTTCTCTATACTTGTTTGAATGTTGTTTGGAGAAGATTCTTTTAAAGCACTGCTGAGGTGCAATGACAGTGGAGCCACCACAAAAGGGCAATAAACATATGCGGTTGTGCAAAAGTATGCTAGCACTGTTGAGGTGTGAAAACGACACCAAATGTAGACAGCTTTTTTGAAGACGAAGGCTGGGACACTGGTGGGAAAGACAAATGCAGATTTGACCTATCTCTCTCTCTCACACACACACACACAATCCAAGCTCTCATCCTGAGCATAATGTAGGGTTTGGCACTCAAAGATCTGGGGATGTGGGGACATTCATAGCTGTGGAGAGGGAACTTTTAAGCAATCGAGAGTTTTAGGAATAAAACCCCAAATGAAAGAATTTCTAGCTATGGAGTTCAAAAAATTCTTAAATACTAGAGCTAATGGTAGGTCTAGGGAAGTGATTCCCAATTTTTTGTTATGGTGAACCACGAGTCCAAATTTACTTGGTGGGGTAACCCATTCTAAAAACAGAGCATGCACAAATCAACAAAACTGCAAAAGGCTGGGACCCACTTCCACAGGCTTTGCAGCCCTCTTTTGAAACGGGACCCACAGGTTGAGAAATGCTGCTCCGGGGAATTATATATTGGAAAATCTTGCTGTTCTCTCAACAACTATCGGCCAGCTTTAAAGGCCAGGGTGCTGCTCTTAGGAATGCACGGTCAAGAGTTCACAGTCTAGGAGAAATGAAACTCTGGGTAGAAGGGTGGGACAGGAATGTAGATCAGACGATTGCATTCAATACAAATTGTCTGAGTCATCTCAAAGTTGAGCATCTGTGTTTGATGATATGAAAAAACGGAAAATTTCTAACAGCTCAATGATGTTCGTGTGTTAAGTGCCATCGAGTTGCTTCTGACTTATGGAGACACTGTGAATTAATGTCCTCCAAAACATCTATCGTTAACAGCCATTCTCAGATCTTGCAAACTGAGGGCCATGGCTTCCTTTATTGAGTCAATCCATCTCATGTTGGGTATTCCTCTTTTCCTGCCGCCGTCAACTTTTTCTAGCATTATTCTCTTTCCCAGTGACTCGTGTCTTCTCATAATGTGCCCTAAGTACAATACCCTGAGTTTAGTCATTTTAGCATCTAGGGAGAGTTCAGCCTTGATTTGATCTAGAACTTTTTGGCTGTCCTTCATATTCATAAAACTCTCCTCAAACACCACATTTCAAATGAATCAAGTTTCTTCCTGTCAGCTTTCTTCACTGACCAAGCTTTCACACCAATACGTAATAATAGGGAATACTACGGCATGTATTAACTTGATTGTGGTCGCCAGCAACAAATTCTTTCACTTATGAATCTTTTCTAGCTCCTTCACAGCTGCCCTTCCAGACTCAATCTCCATCTGATTTCTTGGGTGCAGTTTCCATTTTGGTTGATGATAAAGCCAAGGAATAGAAAATCTTGAACAATTTCAGTCTCTTCACTGTTCAGCTTAAATTTGTATAATTCCTCAGGAGACATTACTGCTGTCTTCTTGATGTTCAGCTGTCATCCTGCTTTTGCATTTTGTGCTTTAACCTTCAGCAGTAAGTCTTCACTATTCTGTTTTTCCATATTCTATTCTAACAATAGCCTCTTGTCTGAAGTACAGGTCACACATCAAAACAATCCGATGCTGTGGCACATCCATTTCTTTTAAAACCAACCACAGCTTTTCATGATCCACACAGTCAATAGCTTTGCTGTAATCTATGAAACGCAAGCTGCTTTTCTTCCGACATTCTCTCATAGGCTCCAGTAACTGACATAAATTTGCAATATGAACTCTAGTGCATCTTCCTTTTCTGAATCCAGCTTGAGCATCTAGCATTTCTTGTTCCATATATGGTAACAATCCTTACCGTAAAATTTTGAGCATCACTTTACTTGCATGAGAAACTGTGATGGTCCAATAGCTGCTGCAATCTTTGACGTCCCCTTTTTTCAGAACTGGAATGTAAACAGAGCATTTCCAGTCTGTAGGCCATTGTTTTATTTTCCATATTTGTTGGCACAATTTTATTAAGATTTCAATGGTCTCTGTTTCTGTGGCTTGGAACAGCTCCACTAATGTTCTATCCACCAATGCCTGAATTGGGATAAGGAAGTTGGAGATTTGTTTTGGAATTTGGGAGGGAATGGATTTTTGCCTTTCTCAGGCCCCGGTCACACGGAAGGTTTTGGCCCAGGAGAGGGACGGATCAGGGGCGCAGCAAACAGGCGCAATCTCACCGCAACATCTGGGAAGCAGCGCGCACCCATCCCCAATCCGTTCCTAAAGCCGGAAAACCCACTGCAAAAAAGAACCACCTACAGAGGAGGACTTACCTGGAACGCCGCATCAGGGATCGCCAGCACGCCCGTCGTCCGGAGCAATCCAGGCTTCCAGCCAAACTGCGCATGCGCACACATGCGCAGTTCAGCTGCCGCACTCTTCCTTCAGTGGCTTCTCCCTCCCCCGGCATCTGATCGTGCCGGGGAGGCACTGCGCAGCGGCTCAGGGAATCTATGTGATCCCGCCGCCGCGTGTCTCTTTTGGTGCGGCTTTCAAAAGCCGCACTTTGCCCGTGCTTCCCCCCCCCCCCATGTGGCAGGGGCCAGAGACTGTTTATTTCACCTTTTGTAGGTATACAGTAATGGAATGTTGGAAGTTGAGACAGTGTGAGGCATAAAACATTGTCATTTTCATGGAAAAAATAAGGAGTTGGTTTCATCAGAAAGGCTTTTAAAAAGCTGAAAATACAAGCCTGAGATATGGTTGGAACAAAAAATAAACCATCTAGTTTAGTTAATAGAAAAACCTCATTCATTTCCGGTCAGAATCTCAATGAGTGACATGGTCCAAAGGTATTCAGAGCACAGCTTTTGGGGAAAGTGCAATTCCAGTTTGCCCTAATCAGTAACCTGATTCTATTTCCTTTAGAAGCTGGTCCAAAGAAGAAAATGGAGAAGAGTACCACTATTTTCAGTATGCAACAGAAAGTGGAAGATCAGCCAGTACGGCTATTCAATGTAGTCAAAGAAACAGGAACCTACTGACAAATTTCTTTGGGTCTGCTCATGTGGTTTATGGGATCACAAAAGCCCCAAGAAGAATTACATCCTTGTTTTTGCACACATGATTATTTTAACATACCACAATTTTTGTACCATTTAAACTCTTAAATGAACCATGCTTGTGTGGCAGCTCCTGGCAAAAAGAAATCTAAGAAAACAAGAAGCAAATATGCTCTGGAATTTCTCCCAGTTATATTCATTAGAGAATAAAGTAATACAGGCTAGAAAAAAGAACTAACTTAGCAACTTCTGGCCTGGCTGAGTGGGGTGACATGATTCAGGGCAAGCTTTTGCTCATGTTGTCAAAATGTAAGTACACTGGCTCTGGCATCATGAAGAGGCACAGTGAGTGGGCACACAAGGCAGGCTCCTTACAGTGGCTGTGCCCAGGCTATGGAATTCACTTCTTCACGACATCCATGTGACACCTCTCTCCACACCTTCAGATTCCAGCATAGTATAATTGTTGGACAAGTACTAGGGAGACAGAAGTTCACATCCCTACACAAGGCCTAAGTACATATTACATTTTCCCCCAGGGTCCTTTTTGGGCCCACGAACATGTATGGCAAGTTCTGTGCCAGGAACTCAATCCCAGGCATGCATGCATGGGAGTGGCACTAGTTGCCCCCACTGAGGTCTGCAAGGTGTACAGCTAAGTTTCCCCAATGGGGCAAACAGCAGCTCCCCCTGGACGATTTTGGATCAGTAAAATAGCACAGGGGAGGGTTTAAGACTCCTCTCCTTGTACACCATGGCTCTGATTCAAACTGAGCCCACATGTACCTGAGATTAAGTCCGCAGCACAAAATCTGTAATACACATTTGATTGTGAGGACTTGGGGAATACATAACACAGGCCTGCAGTCATGAGGTACACTACTTTGGGCCAGTTACTCCCTTGCAGCCTTAGCCTACCTCACAAGAGAGTTATGAGGCTAAAAAAGGAGGAGGGGGGAACCAGTCGAAGCTACTAAAAGGATACTTAACAATATGTGACAGAGCTAATTAGATACCTAGTTAAGAGGTCTTTATTTCAGAATGCATTTGGGTTGAGTTTTTACTGGAATTACTTTTTGTGCTCTTTTCTGGTACTTTTAATGCTGCACTGCTTTTAAGATTTTTTTTCTGTTGCTCCATGCAATTCTTGATTATTTTGTTTTTTACAAATTGCTTTCAGTCTCTTATTGTTATTTCTATCTTTGTAAATCACCTTGGGCACTACTGTCCAAGGGAACTATGCAACATACATTTTCTGAATAAATAAATAAATAAATAAATAAATAAAACTAAACATTTATCTCTGAACATTAAAATGTGCTCCTTTCTTTAGACAAATGAGCCACATTTCAGCTTTAAACAAAAGAAGAGACATGGTATTACAGCAGAAGCACAAGTCTTCTGGGGGTCATCCAACATTACACTGTGGCAGTATTCACTCAGACTGAACCATCCCTTGCAGAAATCTTTACAATCCCTTCTTTAAAATTCATCAGAGAAGAAGATTCCATGATAATTTAAGGCTACGTACCCTGAAGACTACTCAGAGATTAAAGTCCAAATGTGGCTGGGACAGAGAAGGAAGAGACATAAATAAAAGCCCTCTAGACAGAAAACCACCACCACTGAAAGGAAGAAATAGTCACTGATCTCAGGGCATATCCTGGAACAGAAAACTAGAACTGACACCAAAAAAAGTAATGAAAAATCCAGGGCCTAAAATACTCAGAAAATTTCTGGTTAAGGTTGTTAGGAACATTTCCTAGTCTTTCTTTCCAACTATTATGATAGTTAAGTAAAGCTGAAGTCACACATCTCTTGTAAAGCACTTTAATCGCTGCTCAGGGATCTTTCTTTGCTTCAGTTAAAGTGCATTATCAACATCCACACATTATGCTTCTCCCAGAAAGCTTCTTAACAGCAAAACTAGCTGAGGAAACCTGCCATATCCCTGCCTTGCTTCTGAATCCCAGCCATTCTCCAAATGTAGTGAAGTGAACATACTAGTCAATTCCAGGCAGCTTCATCCCCTT
Source organism: Gekko japonicus (assembly GCF_001447785.1). NCBI lineage: Eukaryota > Metazoa > Chordata > Lepidosauria > Squamata > Gekkonidae > Gekko > Gekko japonicus. Next base: position 954,907 of record NW_015177010.1, read on the forward strand.
TTGCTTGCCTCTGTTTCATTCTGACATACTTGAAGCAGCTGGAAAGCCTACAGGTTGGATCCAACCAGCTTTTCCACTGATGAAAGAGGGAGGAGGGGTCCCCTTTGACCACCAAAAAGGTTATGTTGGGGAGCATGAGCCCTCCATGGACAAGCCCACGTGGAATGGGGTGTTAAATCGCAAGCTTAACAAAGAGTCGGAGAGTGATTCAGCAAGAATGCGGCTTTTATTCTTCAACTCGAACTCACTTCCAACACGGATCAACATCAGTCAGCCAAAACAGCTTTAACATAGCAGCTGCTCTGTATTTAAACATTCCCGGCTCATGTAGCCACGCCTACTGTACATTTAACAACCAATGCAGTTGAACCAATAAGGGCCAATCACGAACGTTCCCGCTCAGGGAGCTTCTTTATGGTGATTGGATATTGCTTCCTGGGCTAGTGTTCCTATTGGTTACATTAGGATCCTAGCCCAGGATGAAGCTTAACATGAGATGGCAATGAAATGATTCATGTTACATTCAGTACATGCATTCAAGTCAATTAGAATACATTACATGGGGGCTGCAGTAAAAAGTGGAAATTAGCAAGATCTCAGGGTTCAAAATCCACAATATGCCCAACATGTCAGGTCACAAGTGAGCAATCAGACTCGCAGTCAGACATACATCAGGGGAACTCACCTTAAACGAAGCTCATTTGCTCAGCACCAGAAGGGAGCATTGCGAGAGAGGAGAAGAAACTTCTGGTTTCCCTTCAGCCTGTGTTCACCAGTGGGGGGAGGGCCTTTTGCCCTTTCTCTCTGATTTCACATGCCCTAGGAAGGGCATGTGAAGTCAGAGCAAAGGGGCCAAAGCTCCCTGCCATCACCACTTCATCTGGCAACAATGGTGAAAATGGGGCAGGAGGGGAAGTAGAAGCTTCTTATGCCTCCTAGAAGCATTTCCTCACAGTGCAGCACAAACAAGCACTACTAAAGGCAAGTCTCCCCAATGTACGTCTAACTGTGAGTCTGGTCACAACCTGACATGTCTTGGGCATTATCATGTATTTGAGTCCTTAGTTGTACTCTCATCACAGCACACCTTCAGAGCTGAAACCTGTAAGAAGGTTCTCAAACAGTCAGTGGAGTGTAGTGGTTAGACTGCTGGGCTAAGATCTAGGAGACCCAGGTTAGAATCCTCACTCTGCTGTGGAAGCTTGCTGAGTGGCCTTGGGCTAGTCACACTCTCAGCCTAACCTACCTCGCAGGGCTGTTCTGAGGAAACAATGGAGCAGGGGAGAACAATATGAGGACCAAAGTAAATAAACAGAGAAAATACAAGCAAGGTAACTATATACTTATGTGTCCTCCTTCTATTGCTTAACCATTCCATTCTTTTTTTTCAGTAATCCCACTGTTAATATGCCCAAACAATCATGGGGGATAGATTAAAATGTGAAGAGAGTAACATTTGTGGAACTCAATGGAAAAATATTGGATGGAGAACTAAATACTTGTTCTACATCGAATGTTCACAGAGGACACCAAAAATGGCAGAATCTCGACGGTAAACCAACCTTCCTGCATTGCCATTCAGAAATTATTACAGGAAGGGTTTTGCTGGAATAAACAAATTTTTAGAATATAATCAAAGAAAACCACCACTAATTTGTAGGAGTGACATTGGTTCAAGAATTAATTTCAGCCCCACTTTCCCCCTCCCCCTTGAAATGTTACAGTGGCTTTCAGACAGGGTAGAATGATAGGGTGGAAAAATAAATTTTTTAGGAATCGACGAGAAAGCTACAGATTAATTGTGACAGACTAAAAACAGCATATGACCATACACAAATAGCTACTTTGGTGGGGGAGGGCTGACACACATCGCTCACAGCTACTGAAAGCACTTCACTCAGCATATTTAAGACTGTATGCTCAGTTTCCACATTAGGATGACTGCCAGTGCCTTCCAGAGTTCTGTAAAACCTTTATCTCTCCATAAAAACTTTACATCTCAGGAGACTCAACTTTTGCTGATTTCTGTTTGCCCTGCCTAATCTCCAAGGGCCTCGTCTGATAGCAATGACTACATTGCTTTGAAATAGGATTATATCCTCTCCCACATCAGCAATATCTGCAAATATTGAATTTAGGTTAGATTTGAGCATTTTAGCCTGATAAACTCTAAACCTCAAAGTCAGGCAATACTTTAATGAGGTTCTATTTTGTTCTACAGAAGAATATCTTGAGAACATGCATTAAATATACACAATTTACACCCTCAGCTGTTAGAATCAGGATGTTTCAAAATTTCAGGCATTTTATAATTTTGTATATTATATTATTATTATTATACTAGGAAAAAGGCCCGTTGTGGAAATAAATACAACAGCCTCTAGAAAGAGGCTCTGGGCGGGTGCCCTGGCCTTGGACACTCAGTGTCAATTTGCTGTGGCGACCTCAGCAGGGTATAATGACACTGAGTCCACCATTTTCTCCATAGGAACTGATCTCTGCTACCTAAAAACAGTTGTAATTTTGAGTGATCTCCAGCCCTCACCTGGAGTTTGGCAACGATGGTTCCTCAGAAGGGAATAGTTGGTTTGGAGGGTGGAGTCTATGGCTTTGTACCTGTCCAAGGTCTCCCGCCTCCTGAAACCTCACCCTCTCCAGGCTCCATCCCTCACATCTCCAAGAATTTCCCACCTGGAGTTGGCAACCCTATCTCCTTCCCAGTCAATCATCAACCTACTATTATTTCCCCCTCACTCTTCAGCTTTCCACCCCCCACAAACCTGAAGCCTCTCCCATGCTCTGAAGCCCTGACTGCTATGTCACATTGGCTGTCATATGGGGACCACCTCAGCAGCATATAAGGATACAGAGCCCACCATTTTCTCCAGGGGAACTGATCTCTGCCATCTGGAAAGCAGTTGTAATTCTGAGTGATCTCCAGCCCTCACCTGGAGATTGAACACATTTTACCTCAGAACAGCAAACTGTTTAGAATGTTAGAGGCAAAAGCCAATCAAGTCGCATATGCAAACGACCTTTGTGTTCCGAGGCAAAGGCCAATGAGGCTGCATATGCAAATAACCTCTGTGTTCTGACTGGCTATGGGGGGGAGAGGAACAGCAAAATGTTTAGAATGTTGGAGGCAGGACTCAGGCAAAACAGCCAGTGGATAGGGAGACCCTCTGAATGACCTATCAGAGAGCGAACTGATTTTGGAGCACATGGAATGTTCTAGAGAAGTGCCACCACCATTTGGCTTTTATTTATAAAGGAGATTACGTTATATTATATTATTATGTTACTATATATTATAGTAACAACAATTACATCATTAACTTCATTTACAGACAGCCTTTCTCACTGAAGTTCAAGTTGGATTACAAAATATGAAAAGTATTTCAATCAAACAGCAAAAACACTGCAGTAGACTAAGACTGGAATTACAGAACTGGAAAAACAATGCAAATGAAAACTGGTCTAAGGTACAATGTACCTAATAAAGGATGTTATAAACACAGAGGACATTGTAGTAAAAAACGGAGGTGGTATGTACAATAAGCAGCACAATAGACTATGAATGTACTATCCATTATAGAATCAAACTCCTATGCTGTTCCATTACACTATTGTTCTAATCCCTTAGTGAAAATGCCATCTGGAACATTTCTGTTTTGCACATTGTGTAAACTGATAGAAGTTTAGGGGGCCTTCCCTGACCATCTCTGGTTGGCCATTTCACAAGATGGGAATAACCACAAAACACGTGGGCAAGCAGTCGCTGATTTTACCCCTTTGCATGGGTAGATCTCCTGCCTTCAGAAGATTTGCTCAGGTGACCAAAGCTGTTGCAGCAGGGCATAACAGGAGAAACAGTCCCGCAGGTATGTGGGTGGAAGGCCATTAAGGGCTTTGGATAACCAGTAACCTAAACAGAGCCCAGTAACTGATGGTAACCAATGGAGTATCTGCAGAATGGGTGTGGCATGCACATTCCATCTGGTGTCTGACAGTGACTGGGCTGAGGTGTTCAGCACCAACTGGAGCTTCTGAGTTGTCATTAAGGGCAAACCCATGTAGAGTGTGCTACAATAGTCTAGCCTCAAGATAACGATTGCATGGATCTACATGGCCAGATTAGCTAAACCAAGGTATGGGGGCATCTTTCAAGCTAAGCAAAGAATGCCTTTTTTCCAGCTGCATTAGTTTGTCCCCCCAAAAAACAGGATCCAGTATAACCACTGACCCAGCAAGTGTCAGCTGGACCCCATCAAAAGTGGGAAACACAATGTCCTTCAGAACTTCAGCCTAGCCTTCCCAATCAATGTTACCTCAGTTGTGGCAAGATTTAGATTCAACTTGTTCCTCCTAAATCATTTCACCACAGCAGTAAGGCACTGATTCAGAAACTATACAGAGTCACCATGCAATTTAGATAAAATGATATTGATCTGGATGTCCTCAGTGTATTAAGGACAACTTACTCCAAACCCACAAATGATTTCCCCTAGGGGTTTTACTAGGTTTTACTAGGGTTGCCAAGTACCCCCTGGCAACTGGGGTGGGGGGGGAGAGCCTTACCAATAGCATCTGTCAACAGTGATGCAGTGACATCACTTCTGGCGTACACAAGAAGTGACCTGATAACATTACTGGCAATGTGGAGACACTCTGGTATCTGGGCAAAAATTAGAAGCCATTTTTACCGTAGAGTTTTTGCTCAAATATGAGAGCATCCCCACATCACCTGTGACACAATAACATCACTTCCAGTGCACATACCAACAGAGGCCCAGTCCTTAGTTTGTTGCCAGTAAGTCCCTCTACTGGCCAGCTGATTGGCACTAGGGGGAGGGGCTGCAGAGCAGGAAATCCCCCACCTGTGCCGTGGTTCTGGGAACAGAAAATGGATAGTGGGGAGGATAGGACTGAACCTTGAGAAACTCCACAAGGCAGGTCCCAGACCAATGACAACTGGTCTCCAAAAAACCCCTCTGAGTTCTGCCCAGTAGCAACAATCCAAAGTACATTTCTAAACCCCTACTTCTACTTCCAAATACCTCAACAAGATGCCATGGTCCACAGTATCAAATGCTGCTGATAAGTCTAGTTGAAACAACAAAGAGGCACGTACCTTGTCTACAGATGGAGACTGTTGGCTAAATATAAATGTTTGCTAGCATCAAACCATTCTACAGGATTCCGTTACTTTCAACCTGCTGGTTGAATTAGATGTGAATAAGATTTTGACATTATTTTTAAAAGAGGGCAAGAGATACTTGGGACCTTTATGCTGCTACTGTATGTTTCTGTACAAATAAATAGATGTGCCTAGTTTCAAACATGAGTATTAGTGGATGAACATGGCACATGGTCCAAAAATAGTGCAAAATCCTAGAATTCAGTTCAGCATATGGCTACATCCAATCCTATCCTTGCCCCATATATAGCTGTGATAATTGTTGTATTCATAAAGAAATTGGTTCTGGAAAGCCAGGGTTGCCAGTCAAGAACAACAGATCACCATTTGATTTCTTAAGTGTCCCAGTGCTTCTTAAGACTCTGGGAATGTATGGACTGTGTTCTAAACTTGGTAATGTAACTGTCGTAATTCAACTCTTAGCTTGCGGGTTCTAACCTCAAGATATCAAGATCATGAGTCAGGAAGAGAGAGAGGAAGACCTACTCTGTACCCAAAAGCCTTCCCTCCTCTCTTTTATCTTGTTTATTTCTGTTGTGTTTTCATATTATTATTATTATTATTATTATTATTATTATTATTATTATTAGCCACTTTGGGTCCCTGCTGGAAGAAAAGCAGGATGCAAATAATTACACAAATAACCCCACAGACCTGGAGGATCACACCCACCCTTTTACGTATTCATTAACAAACACTAATCTTCACAGATGGAAACATTCTAATCTTCACAGCTGCAAGTACTGCATTCTCCCTTAAACTGTGTACATATTATTACATTTTCTGGGAAACAAAGCCTTTTCCCCTTTAATTATATAGTCACATTAGCATTGCTCTTGATATGGTGGCAGTGGCCAGGGAACACACTGCTGCCCAATTTGCTCCTTTTGGAGACGAACAAGTGTCTAGTGCTGAGAAAATAGAGTACACACTCTTTTTAAGGGTAAAAAATTATCTTAAATGATCATGCACTGCAAGAAGTGGATGGTTTCATATAAATATGTATTAATTTGCTACAGCGGGGTAACTTTGCCAAACATACAGTATTTTAAAACTTTTTAAATTCACTATTACCGCATTAATTATAGAGAGGCATGAACTGTGTGATGCGATGAGCACTATCTAGTAGATGCCTGACAAAAGAGCTTCAAGGGTATATCCATTAACTTAGCATTTCTAGGAATTTTCTTTTGGATTTAATTAGCAGTGTCCTGGGGTTCTACAAAAAGCTGATGGGAGTGCTCCAGAAGGGAAAAAATGAATTTCCATCTCTCTTTGGAAATAACTTCTTTTTTAAAAAGCCTTAAATGTTAGGCCAGTTGTCGTTTGAATGGGCTCAGAGTAGGGTGTGGTGCCCACCAGCATTTCCCCCAGAAGCCCACCACATCTTCAATGTGAGTGGGTGAGGCCATAGTAATACCAGAGTTTCACGCAAATAAAAGGCCTTGCTTTGGGCTATACTGAGGGACGGGAATCAGAGGAGGTAAGAGGGGCCAAAAATACACAGCAGCAGCACCAATCTGCTGGCCAGAAGTGGGCATGCTCAGCTCTCTGCTCTGCCAAGAAACCAAGAGCACATCCTGGTTGTTGCCATTCCAGACAAGGATGAGCTGCTCAGACTACACTAAGGGTGCGTTCAGATGGGGCATTTGCAACGGAATAGGTGCCGGTTGGAATTGGTATACTTACCGGCGTTCACACGGCGAACATCTACCTTTGGTCACTAACCGTTGCAAAGAGCTTTACACCGTTGTATTCTGCCACTAGGTCCCCAAGTGGTGGTATCCTGAGTACAACGGTTGTAATCACTTTACCCCCGTCTGATCACTCTCCACCGTTGCAGAGCCACTTCCGTTCGGAAGCCTGAGGCTTCCGATTTTCGCCCGCCATATTTTTTTTTTAAAGGTCGGCGATATGCGCTTGGGCGAAGCTTCGCCCTGGCGTTTGTTTAAAAAGAAGAAGAAGAAAAGGTCCTTAGTTTAACGTTTCGGAGGAGTCTGGGACTTCAGGGAGGCCAGTTTGGTCTTTAAACTTTAAAGGTAAGTCCTTACCTTTAAAGTTTAAATGTAAGACGGGTTTTTTTGCACATGCGCGAAGATCGTCATTCTGTGGATGGTTGCCTATGCGCATGCTCAAACTGAGTTTTAAAAAAAAACGCCGATGCCCGCTTTGTGTGGACGGGCATACAGCAATGGGCTCCGCAGACAGGAGGTAAGTGTGATCGCGTTTCAGCAGGCATAAACTGCACCGGTTCCAACCGGTACAGTTTATGCCCGCTGAAATGCCCCGTCTGAACGCACCCTAAGAGAGAAGGCTTCTTTCCTGCCCAGGGTTCAGAATTCTGAGTTGGGGAATTCCTGGAGATTTGGAGATGGAGCTCGGGGAGGACAGGGTTTGGGGAGAGGAGGGACGCAGCCTTATATTGCATCAGACCTAGGGCTACCAACCTCCAGGTTCTCCCAGAGTTCTCCCAGAATGACAACTGATCATCTCCAAACTATAAAGAACAGAGCCCTCTGGAGGAAATGGAAGCCTGGGAAGCTCTGAAACTATAGTATCCCATAGAGTTTAGGGTAAACATAAGTCCCAGAGGGATACCAAATCCCCACTCAGTTCCCTCCTCTCCCTAAACTCTGTTCTCCTCAAGCACTGCCACTATACAGGAATTTTCCAAGCTGGAGCTGGCAACCCTAAAGCATTGATCCAACAGGTTCTCCGGGGTCTCAGTCAGAGAAAGGGAAATTCCTAATGCTTGCAGCACTACCTATAGCTGGAGATGCCAAAATCTTCTGCATAACTTTTGCATTTTTGTGCATTTTAAAAATTCTACCCTCTCCCCAAGGAGCTCAGAGCACTGCACACGGCTCTCCCTTCCCCCATTTTATCCTCGCAACAAACCCTGTGAGGCAGCTGGGACTGAGAGCGACTGGTCCAAGATCACCCAGCAAAGCAAAGTGGGGATGGAACTCTGTCACTGAGCCACAGCTCCTATCCCCTGCTACGATTATGTGATTTGCTCACTATGTTAAGCCTCTTAACATTCCAAAATTCGCACATATAATCTTCCAGAATCCCTAGATCCCACAAATAAGAAAGCGTGAATAGAAACTTAATGGTGCAAGTGTGCGTAATTTATTTGAGTCAGAGAAGCTCACAGATGCAGATATTACTGCTGGCAGATGTAGTGTTTGCAAAATGGTGCAAAATATTGTGCAAGGAAGGACAGAGGATGCCTGGTACACACCTTGGGAGGAATCTATTTACTGGAGGCTGGGAGGGTGCTCAGGGAATGGGATTTAAAATCTGGCTTTCAAAAGTGGGAAGATAACAATTAGGCAACCAGCTTCCTAGTGCTTTAGGGGCTGGGGAGAAATGCAGTTGCTATGAAAGAAGAAAATCAGTCTCTCTGCCTGTGTAAAAACATTGAGTCATAAAACAAATTGATTATTTGGGTGAAGAAATGAAGAGGAAATACATTCCACAAAGCTAGTTGAACAGCCAGAGAGGGACTTGGGAGTGTTGCAACCTCTTCTATAGCACAAAAAAGTGTTTTCCAGAGAGGAAGTCCCCTCGTCTTCTGAAGAGATGACAACAACCCCCTTGCCCATCAGTTATCAAATATCATCCTTACGGCATCTATCCCCAGTCATTCGTTAATAAGGAAACATAATAGTAGGAAATTATATTTGGTGCTTTATTTTCAAACCCACCTAAACAATTTGGTCCGTCCCAATACACACACTAACTTTAATGGGAACTGAGTTTACAAGTCCCTTTAAAAACACTCTGGAAATCTCAATTTTCATGTGTTAGCTTTAAAAAGAAACATATGGGGTTTGGAAACAATAAAAATCAGAAGCAAACTATGCATTATGCATAAAATGCACCTAGGGCAGCTACATTAAAAAGCAGTCTCAAGAGGTCAAAAAAGGAGCCTCAGGGGATTCTTAAACCCCCCCCCCCATCAGTCATTTTAATGCAAAATCCCACACACAGTTAGGGAATCCCTAAGTTGATTTAGAATGGCACCAAGGGGGTGGAAAGCAAAGCACACAGAGGTGATTTTGAGCAGAAAATGTGCCAGTTGGGAAAGGGTTAAGTACCCCCTCCTACTGAATATTACCACTGCCTGAGGCTAATTTCCCATTTCAATAAAAACTGTCAGGTTTTTAAAACATGATTTTATACGTAATGTATATTTTGCACTTCAGCAAGTGAAAAACCAACTCCCATCAGCGCCTAATCTTTCTTGGTATGCGTTTGGGGTTCTATTAGACCACTCTCATCATTTCTTTAGAAGGATCTTTGGACTAGAATAGGCACAAGGTCTACCATCCTTCCTGATGGAGCAGTAAGCTCACCATACCTGCAAGTAAACACAAGGGGTTTTGAGACCGATCAACTCTCCAGAGAAATTTAGGGTTGACAAGTCTCCCATGGCCACCGGCATGGGATTGGGGGGGGGGGGTAGGATTTCCAGATCCAGGCTCGGAAACTCCTGGAGATTTGGGGTGGAGCCTGAGGAGGACAGGGATTTCAGAGGGGTACAATGCCATAGAGTCCACCCTCCTAAGCATCTATTTTCTCCAGGGGAACTGATCTGTGCACTCTGGAGATAAACTGTAATCCCGGGGAATCCTCAGGTCTCACCTGGAGGCTGGCATCCCTAAGGATCCTATTGGGGTAAAAAGGTGACATAGAGATCTTATCAATAAATAATAAAATCCAGGAGGTGGGTCTTTCCACAAGCACACCTTTGTTTCTACAGATCTGTGCCTTGGTTTATACCTGTTTGCTAGTCAATTGATTCAAACACACACACACAAAAATTGATTCAAACACTATGGAGAACAGAGACTGTGTCCCGTAACAGTCACTTGTAAATTGTGGGTTCTCTTCCATTCCCATGAGTGTAGCACCCAGTTTAGACTGTGACTGTGGTACACATGGAGACGGAGCTTAAGTCTTTCCCCCAATACCACTTTCCTGACCAGCAATGGTCCAGTGGGGGTGCTGCTTGACCCAGTGAGGAAACCCGCATGTACACTTGTGGGTTTCCCTGACATCATATAGTATCTCCCCCCCCCCCCCAAGCTGTTTTAGATCAGGAAAAGTGGGGCTGAAGATACACGCTACACTGGCATTCCAAATCAGGCACTAAACACATAAATTGAGGAGAACCTGCAATTCGCTTGTGACTCACTGTAGGGATGCCAGGCTGAGCCCGGCAACCAGGGGGAGGGGTGGGGGACAAGGGGTGTGTGACATCAACAATGTCACTGCATCCCTTCTGGGGGAAACCAAGAAGCTCTAGCAATCTCCAGAAACTCTATAGTAAACACTGGTGGTGTCGCTATCCCCCCCCCCCCCGCGCCCGGCACAGAGGCCTTCTAGTGGGAGACCTTCCACCATAGCTGGAGGCCTGGCCACCCTATGTGACTCTTACACAGTGCGGGGGGGGGGGGGCTGAATCCAACCTGTATTCTTCATGATGTGTGAATCATCAGGCACTGCATTTTCCATGTGTTTGAGTCATTGCTTGAAGGCTGGGGAAGACTTCAGGGAAAGGAGATTCCTGACTGCCCTATTTTTTCCTCTCCTCCCAGTTTAACCCATAGCCTTTTACAGCCCATAATATGGCTTGGCCAACAAGGCCTCTCATTCCCCTGTAACCATAACTTTTGCCCTGCAGATGCTTCTGACGCTCGCCTTAAGCTCCACTTTGGTTCCGGTGTACTTGCAATGCAGGGTAGTCCCAGGCACCTTGGTGGGTGCTGATCTACTTTTCACACACCTTGCAGCAGTTATGCAGAGCTCCTCCCGACAGAGAAGCATATTTTAGCAGCAACCAATACTGCTGTGATACTGCGCAAAGCTGTCCTAAAAACTAAACTACACACTGCACTGTGAATCAGTCAGCTGATTCCCCACATGGGTTAACTTCGCCTCAAAAAAAGAAGCTGCAGGCTACAGAGGGGAAGGTTGATATGCATCAGGGCCAGAGCACTAGGGAAGGGAGCTAAGTCTTCCACTTCCAGACAATGTCCCACAACAGAAGTGCCCGTGGGCTGCTTTTAGCCCTGTTTGGGTGGAAGGAGAAGTGTACTCATAGTGTCTATTCCTACTGGGGCTAGAAGTATCCTGGGTTGCTTTATGATGTGGGAAACAGTCGCAAAATCCAAGTATAACATTTTTTCTTCTGTGTTGCTTTTTGGAAGGCAGCTAACAAGTGCAGACCAAAGGAGGTTCAAGAGCTGTGGCTGCTTTAACAGACATGCTAAATATACCAGCAAGCATGAGAAGAGAAGCTGGTTTGTTCTTTTAAAACAGACTGTCCACCCTCAGACTCTTCCCACTTACTCATTCTTCTCCAACAAAAAGAACTGCAAAAAGGTTGCAAATTAGTCCAAGGAGCAAATAACCACCAATAGACACTCCTTGTTGGCATTTCCACAACATGTTTAAGAAAAGACTGCTATACAAAAACAAGAAATCACACTGTGTTGTACTAACACTTTTTTCTCAGGCTTCCAAGGCCTCCATAAGACATATAAAATATACAGATGTTAGCTCAGGGGTGGCCAAACTGTGGCTCAGGAGCCGCATGCGGCTCTTTCTCATACATTGTGCGGCTCCCGGCAGGGCAGCTGGGGAAGCTAAACATGATTAGCAAACAAATTATCAAATAAATATCATCATCAATATCTCCTTTTACCACTTTTATTATCGTTTTTGGCAGTCTTGTTTAATGTCAATAAAAAGCAAATTTGCATATTTCCCAGTAAAAACGTGTAATATTTGTTCATGTCTTGTGGCTCTCAAACGTCTGACATTTATTCTATGTGGCTCTTATGTTAAGCAAGTTTGGCCACCCCTGTGTTAGCTGGTTTCCAAATGGCAGAGGGGGGGTGTTACTAGCCTACCTACCTGGGGAACATCTGAGTAACTAGCCAGGAGACAGGAAATTCTCAGAAGGGGGAAATCTGCTTTTCATCACATACCCCTTAATTTAAATATATATATATATTAAATTATTGTGCGCACACACACATTCATACTGGGGCAATGGGTGGTCACAAAGATCTTCTTGAAGTATTGTGCCCATCCAGTGGCACGGACACAGCATTTAAACTAGCCATGTCTCCCACCCGGCCCCAATCCCTGCAAAGAGGAGGAGCTGGCTCAGATGCTCGATTGCTCACCCCCAGCTCTATGGGATGGATACGGTTGTGAGCCGAAGGCAGTTCCTGGGCACTCAGCCCAACCAGCAGCAGCAAGCCAGCAGCAGCAAGCAACAACAAGGTTGGCAGCAGTCTTATACTGGTTACCCCCATCTGTAATTTAAAACACACACACACACACACAACGGAATGGAAACAGAACCCCTGAGAAAAATCCATCCATTGATCTCAGCACAGTTCAAGAATCCTCATTCACATAAGAACACAAAATTAAAAAGAAACACAGGATTAGGACGAAACGGTTTGGAAAATGCAACTGAACTAAAATGCATACGATTAATATTCCAGTGGAACAGAAACTGAAAAAAGAACTGTTTACTTTAAAACCAGGCTCACAATTTAGGATCTGTCAAACTGCATGCTCTTCCCTAGACTCAGTCGTCTTCCCCTTCCCCTGGACTCTGCAGCCCCAGCAACAGCAGAGCACTTATCAACTCTCCATCTAGTATGGCCAACCTCCAGGTGGGGCCTGGAGATCTCATGGAGTTGCAACTTATCTCCAGACAACTGGAATCAGTTCCCCTGGAGAAAATGGCTGCTTTGGAGAGTGGACCGGCATTATACCCGGCTGGGGTCCCTCTCCTCTCCAAAGTCCAACCTCTCTAGAGTCCACCCCACAAATCTTCAGTAATTACCCAGCACAGAGTTGGCAACCCATTGCTAGCAACTCCAGCAGATTACCATACATGGGTTTTAGACTTTTGCGCAGGCCTATTCAAAACCCAGCATCCTGTTTTGTCTTAAACGTACTGTCCAGTTAATAAATGGTTTATGAAAAAGGACCTTATTGCCTTCACAGGCCTTAAACACAGACACATACAAACACACAAGAGCAGGAAATTGGAAAATAAAGTGTCATGTGCTTGCTTAGCAGACACCTCTCATTACATTGTTTTGCTTTGCTGTGCTAGTATCTTCTGACAGGATCTCTGTATGACTACATCGAAATGCTTTTTTTCTTCATTTCATATTCCCATCGGATATTACCAGCCTGTATGCTCCCCACAAATAAACTGATGCTTTCATATTACTTTGCTAATCTCAGTAGAGTTGCCAACTTTAGCTGGTGGCTGGAGATCTCTTGGGATTACAGCTGATGATCAGACAACAGAGATCAGTCCACATGGAGAAAATGGGCCACTTTGGAAGGTGGACTCTATGGTATTATACCCCATAGAAGTCCCTCCCCTTCCAAACCCCACCCTCCTCAGGCTTCACCCTCCAAATATCTAGGTATTTCCCAACCCGGATGTTAAGTCGGGCGCTTAACAAGAGTCGGAGAGTGATTTCAGCAAGAATGCGGTTTATTCTTCAGCTTAGTTACAGTACAACGATCGCCAGCCAGAACCCATCATCAGAACAGAACGAGACTAGACATACACTGGCTTGTCGGTATTTAAACACTCCCGGCTAGTGTAGCCACACCCCCTGTACAAATAACAACCTATGAGGTTGAAGATATAAAGCCCAACCACAAGCGGTCCCGCTTTACAGCGTGATTGGTAGACACTCTCTGGGCTAGGACTCCTATTGGTTACATTAGGATCCTAGCCCAGGCTGAAGCTTAACATAGAGTTTCAATGAGACGATTCGCATGTCAGTATTTACATTCAAGTCAATACATAACAAATCCCTCCCCCCTAAGCAAAAACATTAGGAACAATCGTAATCGCTTAAGTAGGTGGGCACTCTGCGCACTCTCTGTGACCTGCGTGGCTGTACAGGTTCATCAGATTTCCCAGCTTGGGGAACAGCATCACGCTCGGGGACTCCCGAGTCAGGGGCACTTTCACCACTAGCAATGGGTCGTTGAGTAGGGGTCTGCCCTGACTCGCCGACAGTACCGGGGCCCTCGGGCACATCGGTACTCACCTCAGGAAAGGGTTGTGGAAGGCCCTCAGGATCAGGTAGCTCAGTTGGCTGCGAGGTGGAACGGCCAGTTGCCCACCGCTGCCTCAACTGGTCCACATGTCGCCTCCATTTGCGCCCGTCCGCAAGCTGGACGACATA
>NW_015177010.1:972214-972391 GCF_001447785.1 Gekko japonicus
ACGCATGCTGAGCCCTCGGTAGCTTTCCGTTGGGTCCGCTTGGACGCTCCCGCCTTTACCGCGCAGACGTCGTCATCAGAGTCGCCGCTTGCGTCGCTGGCCCTCTGTTGGTGGACGCGTTGATCAGCTGTGGCGACCCGTTGTCTCACTTCCCTGGTTGATCTGTCAGCAGCTTCC
>NW_015177010.1:972735-975791 GCF_001447785.1 Gekko japonicus
ACGAGCTGAGTAGAGTCGCCCTCTTCTTCTCCTCCGTCGTGATATCATTCGCCTCCAGATGGAACTCAAACCTCGTGAGGTAAGAGTCCCAGTCTTCAGTAGTCGGGTCGAAGCATTCGAACTTCTGGCTGCTCGCGGCCATCGTTATGCGCACAGGCGGAGCCACCAGAGCGGGTGGAACCTGTGGCTGGCCGGCCTCGGCGATCTCCTCGTTGTCCGACATGGGGTCCGTTCAAGCGGGGCTGCCTACCCGCACTAGTATCCCACCCTCGTCGCCAATTGTTAAGTCGGGCGCTTAACAAGAGTCGGAGAGTGATTTCAGCAAGAATGCGGTTTATTCTTCAGCTTAGTTACAGTACAACGATCGCCAGCCAGAACCCATCATCAGAACAGAACGAGACTAGACATACACTGGCTTGTCGGTATTTAAACACTCCCGGCTAGTGTAGCCACACACCCTGTACAAATAACAACCTATGAGGTTGAAGATATAAAGCCCAATCACAAGCGGTCCCGCTTTACAGCGTGATTGGTAGACACTCTCTGGGCTAGGACTCCTATTGGTTACATTAGGATCCTAGCCCAGGCTGAAGCTTAACATTGATTTTCAATCAGGCGATTCGCATGTCAGTATCTACATTCAAGTCAATACATAACACCGGAGCTGACAACCCTAAATTTAAGACATCTGACCTCTTGAAGCTCCACTGGACTTCTAATGAATCCCCAGAAAACTGGATTACTATTGTGGAACAAAATTGCTGCTACTTCTCCCATGCCATTTATTTATAACACACAGAAAAGTCTATCATAGCAGTTCCACACATTTTCTTTCACAGCCATAAAAATCATGCCTCTGTTTTGTTCACACACCTCATCAGTCTAAAGTACTATTAATGTCTTTTGAAAGGAGGATTTATTAAATTTACTTTGAAGTGAGGGATTGTTGAATTCCAAACTCAAACCAGCACATTATTCTAGTTCTTCAAGCATTGTCACATAACATTCTGTTATTTATGAAATCGGTAATGTACAAGTGGCATTAAAAATGGACAGAAGCATGTTATCAGAAGTGAAAGAAATCTAGCAACACCCCCTCTCCTAAACACACACATTTTTATTTAGTGCTTGCTCTCAGATTAAACCAAAGTTGATCTTTTTTTGCTGCTACTGTTGTTTGTTCCACAGCTATTTTAATATGTGATTGTTTTAGACTGGTATTTTAAAAATTGTTTATATTGTTTTCATTAACTGCAACATGATTGAGGTTTACAAGATTATGCATGGGAAAGAACAGGTAGAGAAAGAGGTACTTTTCTCCCTTTCTCACAATATAAGAACTCGTGGGCACTCCATGAAATTGCTGAGCGGTCGGGTTAGAACCGATAAAAGGAAGTACTTCTTCACCCAAAGAGTGATTAACACATGGAATTCACCGCCACAGGAAGTGGTGGCGGCTACAAGCATGGACGGCTTCAAAAGGGAATTAGATAAGCATATGGAGCAGAGGTCCATCAGTGGCTATTAGCCACAAGGTATAGATAGGGGCTCTGGGGCAAGTGATGCTCTGTCTTCTTGGTGCTTGGGGGGGGGGGTCAACAGTGGGAGGGCTTCTAATGTCCTGGCCCCACTGGTGGACCTCCTGATGGCACCTGGTATTTTGGCCACTGTGTGACAGAGTGTTGGACTAGATGGGCCTTTGGCCTGATCCAGCATTGGCGTCTCTTATGTTCTTATTTTTGATGGAGATAAAGCCAATAGTTCCACATCCGTCTTGAAAATAATTATACTCAGCACAATGGACACACAGCTAGAAGGGACTCCCACCTATCTTGAGTGCATAAAAATTACAGAAACAATTGAGTTGTGGGAACTATGCATCCATAATCTGAGATACCTCTGAGTTTAGCTGGCAATTGTTTATTTACTAGAACTACCTGGAAGATCCGGAGCAAAACTTGAATCGGTGCGATTAAATTAAAAAAAAAAAGACAATAATCCACTGAGTTTGTTTTTCAGGCCTAGCACCTCCTATGTGCTACATATACAAACAGCAACTGATTTACTTCCTGAAAGCAAAGCAGTCCATTTATTACTGAATCACAGTGCTCAGTAGTGCTATCCTGAAACATTCTGTTATATAATACTTCTGGCTGCTGAAAAATGTAGTAAGTCACAACAGCAAGCCTAGCCACACACCAAGGCTCAGAAGCAGAAGTAGATTTTTCTTCGCCTCCCCAGTTAGGATGAATTCACATCGCCACCATTCTATATAATAAAACTAAATATATTTTTAAAACCCAGGTAAATCTATACCTCATTCCTCTTTCTTTCTTTCTTTCTTTCTTTCTTTCTTTCTTTCTTTCTTTCTTTCTTTCTTTCTTTCTTTCTCCATATAAGCTAGTAAACTGGTGTGGTATAGTGGTTAAAAGTGTTGGACTAGTATCTGGAAGACGCAGGCTTTAATCCTCACTGATGGCATGGAAGCTCGCCGGGTGATCTTGGGCCTGTCACACACTCTCAGCCTAAACGACCTCACAGGGTTGTTGTTCACAGGGTTGTTGTTAGGATAAAATGGAAGAGACAAAAACAATGTTAAGCCTCTTTGGGTCCTCACTGGGGATAAATGAATTATCTAAATAAATATAAATATATAATTTGACAAAGAAATATTACTTTTATCAGGACGAGCATCATCTAGTTTAGAATATCCTTTGGCCTGATCAC
The DNA here is from genome assembly GCF_001447785.1 of Gekko japonicus. NCBI lineage: Eukaryota > Metazoa > Chordata > Lepidosauria > Squamata > Gekkonidae > Gekko > Gekko japonicus. Next base: position 975,463 of record NW_015177010.1, read on the forward strand.
TGAATTATTCTTCCTCCTCCATAAGACCTTTTAAATATTTTAGATCACCCTATGTGGAAATTCTTACCACCAATAGCTATCTGCTTTCTTTATTGGGGGAGAGAGCACCTTCCTGACCCTGCACAATTCTGGCTGCTGCTCTAGCCCTCAGAGACCTGTCAAAGCTTCCCCTTCTTTATGTCTTTTACTAGGGAGCAAATCCCATTGTGGACGAAGACAATGGGCCCTAGAAAGGTAGGGTGTGTGGGTGGTAGATAGATAGGTAGATGGATACATAGAGGGGCTTGGAGAAAGAGAGGAAGTAAGGACGGAAGGACGGAAGGACGGAA
>NW_015177010.1:975874-1010335 GCF_001447785.1 Gekko japonicus
CGCGGCGAGCGGTGATGAGCTGCCACCGGGGGGGGGGAGTCGGGCGGCGACAAGCAGCTTTTCCGCGGCGGCGCTCTCCAAGTGCTCCCCGGTCCCACTCACCCACCAGGTGGTTGTCAGCAGTAGTCTGACGTCTGAGGGGACCGGCTGCAGAGGCAGGGCTACAGCCTTTGTGTTCTGAGGTGGGACTTAGGCGACACGGCCAATGGAAGCTGGGGAACCTTCTGACGGACAGCTCGACCCTCCAAACACTGTTGGTGCGCATTTTCTCTCCGCTGCGTGACGCAGCGTCTTAATTATATATAAGGGAGAGATAGAATTGCTTATGACCATATATGGTGCGGTCTTAGTTTTGCTGTTGTTGTAGTAGTTGTTTTAAATACCCACCACCACCATCCAAACTGTAGCCTGAGATACCGAGATGAGTACTAGCATATATTTCAGTGGAGATAACTGATTTATAAACTAATGCTTTTTGAACAGATTTCTTAAAAATCCAAATCTACAATAAATTTAAAAGGAAAGAGATACATATATAAAAGAAAGCAAAAGAGTAAGGAGAGGCTGTGCAAACCTACACACCAAGTCACAGCCAGCGTGGTATAATGGTTAAGAGCTACAGACCCTAATCTGGAGAACCAGCTTTGATTCCCCACTCTCCACATGAAGACTATTGGGTGACCTTGGGCCAGCCACAGTTCTCTCAGAACTTTCTCAGCCCCACCTACCACACAAGGTGCCTGTTGTGGGGAGGAGAAAGGGATTGTAAGCCACTTTGAGACTCCTCCTTCTTCTTCACAGCTTGGTACTAAAGAAACAGAAGGAGAACTGAAATGTGATTTGCAGAGACCTAAGATAGCAGCCCTCTCTCTCTCTATCACAACCACTTTGGTAAACAAGATTATGAATGCTACAATTGTCTGTATTTATCAGTTAAAGCCGCTGTTTTCTAGTCCCCAGGCCAGCACTATTACATTGTCCCAGTTTGGGCCTTTTGAGGAGTTACTAGGTTTCTTGGTCTTTAGATCTTTTAACTTAAATCTACAGAAGGTAAAGCTCAAAAATGGGAGAGGGAGAATTATCTTGCCTCTAGTGCATATACATGCAAAGGAACACTGACATTACGGTACCACATACTGTACAACCCACCATTTCACACCTTACATTGGTAAGGCTCATTTTGAATGGTTGATAACAAGAGTGTAAGATAATCATGGAACAAAAAAGGACTAAGCAGCTTCTTAGTTTTTAGCTTAAGGCAAGTTGTTGCATACTAAATGAATACTGAATATAGCTGATGGATTACAGCCTACTGCAGTAGGATTTTCCACATAAATTGTATGCCCAGGTTCAGATGTTATTGTGGGTTCCCTGGCTCCCCTCATGCTTTCATGCACTTCCCAAATTTCCCCCCAGCTTTACTGCATTCTTTCTGAAACCTGCTTTGCCATGATATTTTTGGAAAGGTTACTGCAAATCCAGATAGCTCCCTTGCAGATGGGAAGTCCAGCTCTACCTGGTCCCATCAGCAGTGATATCATTTCCCTTTCCTAATCTCCCACTGCCCCCATTCTTCCCCCCCCCCCTTACAGTTGCCATGAAGCTGGCAATTGGTAGGAGACTCACTGTTGGGGCGGGGCCTTGCCAGCAATGTAATAACACCACCAGCAACACACTGATGTCGTTTCCAGCATGAACAAAAGTGACATCATCACATTGCCAGCGAGGCTTTAGCATTCAGCCCAAACTCAATGGTTTAACCATAGAATTTTTGTTTGAATGCTAGAGTGTTGCCAGCAATGTGTTAACATAGAGTTGCCAGGTCTTACCTGGTTGCCAGCGGGGTTGCTCCTACCCAGTCCCAGGAGCTTCTGGCACACACGCAAAGCACACACACTGTAATGATGTCACCCAGAAGTGACATCATCGCACTGGGCATGTTGCACAGGGGGGGTGCTCTAGCACTTGGGGGAAAACTTGATGGTCACCATAAAGTTTTAACCCAAATGTCAGTGTGTCTCCCATGCAACGTGCCCGGCGTGATGACCAACTCTGCATGCTGTCATCGCACCAGGTATGTTGGGTGCAATAAGGGTCTTCAGAGGTGGGGTTCACCACCAGCCAGCTGGCCATTAGTGCGTTGAGACCCCCAAAAGCAGGGAAACCCCCACCCCCATCAGGGGGACGGCAACCCTATTTTAACACTTTCTGCACAGAAAGTGACATCAGCACATTGGGATTCTGGTGATTGCCCCTATTTCCCTCTCATTTTTCTTCCACCACCCAGCTGAGCAGTAGCAAGAAGGGCCCACTGGGGGCAGGATATCTTGGCAACCTCCCCCCCCCCCGTACCACTGGGGAGGTTAATCAGTAAAACTTTAAATCAATTTAACATTGTATCAAGATGACAATTACTGATTTTAAAAATTCTGAAAAGCCTCCCAGTAGCATGGGAGAGTAATGACCACACAAAGCCTGGGACAGACAAAATAACATGTTCAAGCCGTGCTGCAGCTGCACTAAATCAGCAGAGGCAAAATCACTGCCCTGCAGAAGACAGCACCATGTAACGAGGAACTGGTGTGGCAGAGAATATCACACCCCCACTTTCTTCTGTGAAATGCTGGAGGTTATAAGAAGAAATCCTGAGATAAAGGAAGAAATAAGGCCACATGAAGAACCATAGTGGAAGGAGAGACAGAGGTCGTGGAAACACTATTCAGACATGGGAAGAAATGGAGGCAGCAGGGAATATAGTTCAATACCATGTAGCATTTTTCGATCCGATTCTTATGTTCGGGGAATCTGATAGTAGAATGATAAATTCCTTTCTTGTGAAAGACTACCAATAAATTCATTAAAGGTCCTGAACTGTTTTTCCTCATGGTAATTGCTTTTGAAACATTCCAAAGAGTCATTCCTTCATAGTTCCCCCTCAGAGACCTTGTACCTAAATAGTGCCCTTATTAAGAGAAAGTGATTTTTATAAATACCCATTGTTCCTAGGAAGAAATTCTCTGAAACCTTATGTTCTAACACAAAAGGAAAAGCCATAACTAATAGAAGACATTTCTAAATCCTCGTTATTCGCTGACAATTTTCATGGGCTGAGACCGTTTCACAGATTCTGCTGTAAATTGACATCACTTGGGTATTTCACTGGCTCAGGGTCATTTGCCCTGGTGAAGAGTGATGTGCGCAGATGTTGAGACAACAAGTAAATCAATAGTTAAATAGGTCATGAGACTGGAGACTCCATCAACAAAACTTAGACTTCTCCTGGGGTTAAAAAACAAAACAAAAAAACAGAACAAAACTCTTAACTGGCCTATACAGTTTACCTCAGTTGGGAGATCCACTAATTGAAAAAGAGTACATTTTTAGCTGCCATTTGGCAGACATTTATAATATGTCCTCATATGGACAGAGTAACCTGATATTCTTTCAGAAGTGCTTTAATAAAGCAGCTTTGCAAGAGACGGAGAGAAGTGCAGAACTAGCAACAGCTTACTAAACTGTGTGCACGGCGAAAACCCTCTCCCTGAAGTTGCCCATTCACACATCAGTTAAACAATTCCGATCATGGTCGGCTGGGACCTGAAGCAGAGGTTGTTGCCAGGTCTTAGGCTTGGCCCTGAGGCTTTGGTGCCCACTCTCAGGGCCCTCCTCCAGCCCATACGCTTGACAGCCTCTTCTGTGCATGCCTCCTTGTGGTAAGTGCAGCACATGTAAATGGGAAATGGAAGTCAATTATGTGGCACTAACAGCTCAACTAGATTTTGCATTTAGCACACAGTTCATTTTTTAGTATATGTCCATTTCCTCAAAGCCATATGACTGTGACAACAAAGATTCACAGATAAGATATGCTTCAAGTCCTAGTGGTCTGTGGAAATGCTAGGATGAAGCCTACCCCTAGTCCTACTGCTCCATTGAGCAAAGTTTGAAGCATTCCTCCAACTTAAGTGGCTCTTCCTCCAAAAGCCACTTGTTAAAGGAAGGCTCCCTAGGCTGGTTCTTCCCTTGGAGGATGGTGGGATCCACCCCACTACCCTAAGTATAGCTGTTCAATAGGACATCACCAGGTCCCTCCTCATGGATATCATGATGTGTGTGCTGCTGATGAGCTGGTAACCCAAGAAGAAAGACCTATACATACAATATCTGTGTTGCCTTCAAAATTGTGTTATGACAGCAGCAAGCACAATAGGGTTGCCAGGTCCCTCCTGGCAACCACAGCGAATATGCTTGCCAGTCCCCAGGTTGGGGCAGGGGTTCCCCCGATTTGGGGGCTTCTGCCCACCACTGGCCAGCTGGCCAGCAGGGAAAACCCCACCTCCAAACAGCCACATCCCCATGTGACTCCCCCAACATGATGCCGTCACTCAGAAGTGACATCATCATGCCAGGGATGTCACACAGAGATACTCTGGTTTGACAGCAAAACTCTATGGTTTTAAGCTGGTTTTATCATAGAGTTTTGCCTTAAAACCAGAGCATCCCCGCACAATGTCCCTAGCATGATGATGTCACTTCTGGGTGATGTCATCACATTAGAGATGCCCCAAAACACCCCCCCAAATTACCCCACTGGAGCAACAAGGGGACCTGGCAACCCTAGCAGGGGATGGGGAGGACTTACCAGGAAAAAAGGCAAAGTCCCATACCACATTGCTGGAGTCACACAGAAAGTGACATCATCATGCCAGCAACTTCTGGGAGACACTCTGGGATTTGGGGGAAACTCTATGGCAAAATCAAGGAGCTGCGGTGGCTCAAGTGGTTAAGACGCTGAACTGCAGGCTGTGGAAGGTCAGTAGTTCAGAAGTTCAAGACCCGGGTGCCGCAAGACGGGGTGAGTGCCCGTCTCTAGTTCCAGCTCCTGCCAACCTAGCAGTTCGAAAGCAAGAAATTGCAAGTAGATAAATAGGTACCACTTCGGTGGGAAGGTAACAGCGTTCCGTGCGCCTTGGTGTTTAGTCATGCCGGCCACATGACCACGGAAACGTCTTCGGACAGCGCTGGCTCTTCGGCTTTGAAACGGAGATGAGCACCGCAACCCTAGAGTCGGATTCGACTGGCTTTCGAGCAAGGGAACCTTTACCTTTACCCTATGGTAAAATCAGCTTTCTCTTTCTACTGGTAAGTTCCCCCACCGACCAGCTGATCAGTGGCTGGGGAGCAGGGCCTGGCAGCGGGGGACCCCTACCTCCACCAGGGGGTATGACAACCCTAAAGCACAACTCTCTTTAGGCCCATTATAAAATTACTCTACAGTGTGCAAACCATGTAGTGGAAGGTGCACACTCTGCAGCTGTTCTCACATTGTTCAGGTAATAATTCCACGGAATGAGTCATGTTAAATTCTTGCACTAAAGTACAAGGGGTCTCATAGCACCCTAAAGACAAACATTTCATTCTAGAATAAGCTGTCACGGTCTGCTTTTTCAGATTACACCAAATAGGCTCCAATCCATGAAAGCTTTTACTGGAATAAGAGTTTGTTAATGCCCAGGTAATATCAGAAAATACTTTGGTCTCCTTATGTTCTTAAAGGGTAGAAGAGGGGGCTACATGCACAGCTCTCACAGGCAAATTTTCATTCATAACCTTCACGAAAACTGGAAAAACAATCAGTAATGGAGAAGGGAAAGAATGCCTCTTTGAAATTAATGAACCAATTTTCCTCCCATCGTGCAACTCAGATAAAATCAATGACATACTGCCTTGATGCAATATATGAATGTGACCCAGATGTGTCTAGCTAATCCCAAATTGCCAGCCTTTCACTTCATCTGCCTTTAATGTATCCATTTTATTCAGACAAATATATATTATTTAGATGATCTGAACTTTAAAGACTAGGTATATGGCAAATACCATTTTCCCCAAAAAAATAAAGTATGATAAAACATCAAAATGTGCTGGAAGAACAGAAATGATCTAGTGAAGGAAAATGCACACTATAGTCTCAGGCTCATCAGTTAAAATTCTTGAAATCCACAGAGATTTCAAGTCCGAAAGGAAAAAACCAAAGCCAGACAAAGGGGCATTAAGATAGTTCTGGAGAAGCTGAAAACTTGCACAATGTGTTGTGTTATTTTGGTTTGCCTTCATACAAGGTCTCACGTGGCTTTTGTTTCTGGATGAAACAGTTCTGTGCAGGACAAACCAATAGCTCTAGAAAAAAGAGTTTTTAAAAAGACAAATGCTGCAGATCAGTTTGCATATCAGAAACAATAAAGAATACTAAGCAAAAGTTGCTATGAACACCACAATGACAGATATGGCTTTGTATGTGTAAAGAACTATCCAGATCATGCAAACTGAAGAACAGGGAGATGACAATTACAGATTCAACAGACAAAAAAGTATGTAATTTTATCAAAGTTCTCATAATTGCTACAGTATTAAAGAAGTATGCACAAGAGGATTTTTTCCTACAGATTGTGCAATAAAGGGACTGATAGTATGTGGAATTAAATTCTGTTCTCACATTTTATCCCAATGGAGGTCTGAAGTTACTTTATTTGGTTTAACATTATATTTATATCTATCCATCTATCAGCACAGCTGAAAGCAACAGCTAAGCCTGCAAGCTTTGGTTTTAAGTTTGACAGTAAGTATGTTGTGTTGTAAATGAATAACACCAATAGTGAAAATGAATTAAAAACAACATTAAAAATCTCAGGGGCACAAAACTGTGAGTCTTAACAGTGTTATCCTATGCAGAGTTACACTCTTCTAAGCGTAATGGTTTCAGTGGCCTTAAAAGGTATAACTCATAAGTTTCTCTACATGGATGTGACTTAGGAGACAGTCTTGGCCGTCTTCAGGTCACCTGCCTGGTAGAACGAGCTCCCGTGTGAGATCAGGGCCCTGCAGGACTTGTTGCAGTTCCGCAGGGCCTGCAAGACAGAGCTCTTCCACTGGGCATTTGGTTGAGGCAGCAGACATCCTCCCCACCCCCCAGCTTCTTTGGCCCTAACTTTTTCTGTCCAGCTTTCCTGGCCAATTGTCCACCAGTGGCCTGATTCTGACTAGTCATCTGACAACTTTTATAGTTACACAGTATTTTACGATTTTATGTGTAAACTGTTATTTTAATACTGCTTTAATTGTATATTTAACTGTTGTACACCGCCCTGAGCCCATTGGGGAGGGCAGTATATAAATCTAATAAAATAAAGTATTCTGAAAAGTGAAACCTGGAAACAGAAAGGATAGATTATTAGATTTGGACCTGAGAGGTTTGGGGGTGGGGCATGGGAGGCACAATGTTGCATGTGCCACCACATCACTTCCAGGGGAAACCCAGAAACCCAATAGCTCCAGGAATTGATGGAAACTCTCTAGTAAAATCCTAGCATTCCCAGTGATTCCTAGAGCTATATTCTCTCACTTCCTGGTTTTCCCTGGAACTGAAGTAACAGCACACTCCACACCCAAGGAATTCCCCACCCCAACCAGGAGACTGGCATACCAATTGAGGCATGAAGCTCATTGGGTGACTCTGGGTATAACCATCAAACCTAACCAGGTTGTATGAAGATAAAATGGGTCAGGCCATGTACATCACCATATGCTCCTTGGAGGAAAGGAGGGGAATACAAATCAAATAAATATGTCTTTTTCAAAGCATATTGGGGGCTCTTTTCAGCCATTTGGGCATATTAGTGTCATGATCTGGGCTGTGCCACCAGAGGCCTACTAGGCCCAGGGAGCCTGGCTAGCAGTGGGAGGAGGCTGGGCCTACAAATCCCAGAAGGCCTTGGGAAGTTTTGGCACCGATGTTGACCAATAGGGAATAAGAGGGCTGGGGAATAAGAGAACTGGTACAACAGGAAAAGCTGTTCTTCTTCCCAGGGGACAGAGCCAGAAGGGACTGAGGCTGCTGTGGGGAAAAGACCCTCATCCTGAGAGAAGGGTGAGTAGTCTAAGACCACTTGAGATAGTGAGCTAGGGACAGTATATATTAAGACACGTTAGGGAACTTGATTTCTTTTCTTTTCACCCTCTTACTGTTACTATTCTGCACCTTGTTTGTTTGACCTCCTAGAAAATAAACTATTTTCATTGTTCACTCTGCCTGGTCCTCACGCCTATTATTCAGCCAAAAGGGAGGTCTAAAGGCTTGGGAGGGTGCTCTGGGCCTTCTCAGAGGAGCCTGGAACCAGAGTGGTGGCAGTATCAGGTGACACCCCACCTGAGCTGTGACAATTAGTATGTCATTTTAAGAGAACTGTACTGTGTTTGCAAAAATTCACTGGCAAGCCTATATTGAACTGAGTAATACTAGGAAACTCTGCCATGGAAGCTTGCTGAATGACCTTGGTCCAGTCACACATCTGCCTCACAGGATTGTTGTGAAGAGAACATGAGAACAATGTAAGGCACTTTGGGTCCCCATTGGCAACTGAAATTAAAAAAAATATGTCCCCACTCTCATATCTCCACCCAATCTTGTGCTAGTGCTTATCCCTCAAGTGTTTAAATTTACTGGGTTATGCTTTGTTTGCAATATAGAGCAACATCACTGAAAACATCTCTCACTCTTTCTCTCAGTTCCACCAGATTTTGGGCATTGACCTCTTTTAATACCAACCATTCCAGTGCCCCGATCTTGGCTCTGAGGTTCCTGGCCTCAGAAAGTAAAGTCCTACAATATGTTTCCCTTGTCCAAATGTCCTTTTTGCACACAATTTTTTCCTCTGCCTCTTCGCTCTTCTTTGAAAGTTTGTCATGCGTTTCTTGTGATCATTGCAAAGTTCAATCCTATTTCCATTTTGAGGCTATTAATACCATCCTTGCAAACATTTGGGATTGCTCTTGTAAATGGTCTGAAGCTGCATAATATTAAGTGTTCTCCTCTTTCCCATGGTGCGATGTCAAGGATTAGGATGAGAGACAGAATGGAAGCATAGGGCGCCTTGGTAGTATCTGTTTTGTTTGCAAATGTACAACCAGAACACAGATGCTGATAACAGGTGACAACACTGCTCATTCTACACTGGCTTCCCAAAGAAACAGTGTGGACACCTACATATCCTAAGCTGCTTTCTGTCTAGCTAGTTCCTGGTTCTTAGAGAACAAGTTTGTGCCCTTGAGGCTAAAATTAATCAGAGAAGTAGGCAGATGTGACCTTGAAGGACATCACAAAGAGCTCCCACTTACATGTTGATATCTCCTCTGCGTTTATAGACAAGAAAGATTACTTGTTGTTTCCAGGATCTATTCACCTGGCATAGATTTTCCTGGAACGCACTGAATTAAATACAAATAAGGCCTTACTCAATACAGTATTTTCACATTTTAGAGCTATGTGGTGGTCTTCAATGAAAGTATACTCGCAAGGCACAACTACGTAATTTTAAATCATGCAACAACTATGGCACGCTAAGAATGTCTCTATCACCAAATTCAAGGCAAGTGAATTTTTTTTAAAAAAAATCTGGATGGAAAAGATCTCTACAACATTGGCCACTAAAGGCCACCAACTCTTTGCATGCAAAGTTGGTCATATGTGCTCACCTGTTTCCCCGAAAATAAGACCTACCCAAAAAATAAGCCCTAGCAGGGTTTCTATGCATTTGTGGTATAAGCCCTAGTGTGTCTTCTTGAGAAAAAATAAATATAAGACAGTGTCTTATTTTCGGGAAAACACGGTAGCTGTGCCAAGGCCATGGCAACCATGTTCATATGCAGCATGCTGAACTGATACATGACTAGTTTTTCATACCCAATCACAACTGAGGAAAACAGCCCCTTTGCCACTTTGACGGAGGGCACTCCAAGCCAGGTTGGGATCTGCTCGGAACAAGACAAGATGGTAGCAACAATTGGCTTTCACACAAACCGACCAGTCTGAGACAGCCACGCAGCTCAAACAGCCATGTGAATAAATGGCTTTATTTCAGTCTCTCTGGTACTGCCATGTAAATAAACAGCCATGTAAATAAATAAATCCCTTGTGCGGACCAGGACCGACTTACCTACGGGACCGCCTCTCCCCATATGTGCCCCAGAGAGCCTTGTGCTCGATTGATGAACATCTACTGGTGGTCCCTGACCCGAGGGACATCCATTTAGCCTCGGCCAGGGCCAGGGATTTTTCAGCTCTGGCCCCGGCCTGGTGGAACAAGCTCCCACTTGAGATCAGGGCTCTGTGGGACTTATTATCATTCCACAGGGCCTATAAGATGGAGCTGTTCCACCAGGCCTTTGGTTGACGCAGAGGGCATCCAATGAAGCCAGCCTCCCTCACTGAAGCCTGTCGTCATTATTCAGACCAGATTAAGAAGATCTCTGGATCCAATCAGTCCAGCTGAAATTGTGTTTGTGGTTACACACTGTTAGTTGTTTTTACATGGTATTATTTAATTGTTTTTCAATATCGCTATATATTTATTAATATGTTTTTATCCACTTATGATGTGATCCGCTCTGAGCCTGTTCATGGGGAGAGCAGAATATAAATCTAAAGAAATAAATCTCAGCATACTAGACACTGCCCAGTTGAAAATATTTCACTGCAAAGTTCATTAAATGACCTCAAAGAAAAAGGAAGGGAGGACTTGGTTCGGCTTCTATTCAACACCTTCATTAACAGCCAAGAGGATAAGGCATATTGTCCTTTGATCAAGTCTATAGATAATGCTAAACTTAAGAGGGATTTGCCACTGCAGTCGCGGAGAGACCGAAAGTACAAAATGATCCGGAGATCTAAGGGAGATGGGCAAATTCAAATAGGATAAGATTTCATTTAGATAAATGTGCACTAATATACTTAGGGGGAAAAACAAATCAGAACACAAGTGCAGAATGAAAGGCATTTGCTTAGACAACAGAAATGAAGGGAAGGATTTGGGGGGCGCGAGTGATAAGTGGATAACAAACAGAAATGGAGTTCACTGTACGGCAGCTGTCAAGAAAATCTAGCCTGGGATATATAAAATGAGGCACTTGCCGAACAGGCAAGTTAAGAGCAAGGCTGTTTTCAGCAACACAGGAGCTAGAGGCACACGTAACCCTGATTCAGGGGAGGGAGGAATTCATTAAAAATGCAAGAGGCTTGTTGGGCTTGAAAAGTTATGACAACAGAAGTCTTAGGTCTGGTCTACATATATAGAAGAACAAGTGGGGGCCCACAAGACTTGTGGGGGGGAATCCCATCCCCCTTTACCTGCTGAGCCCCAGAATAGCTACCACTGGCACAGCTCCAGACTCCTCTGCCACTGCAGCTGAGAGCCCAGCTGATGCCAACAGGCCCAGAACAGTTTCTGGACACTACCATGACCAGGCCCATAGTGGATCCAGGACACTGCCGCTGCTGCACCTCCAGGACAGAGAAGGTAAGTCCACTGTCTGTGCATTGCTAGGCAACAGTACAGGTTGGGGGGATTTACCCCCCTCAATTTTGTAGTTTCAAGTTTTTCTGCAAACCATGGGGGTCCCCCAAGTTTGCAGAAATATATGTTTACTGACAGTGTGGGCCCGAGCTACAGATTTAGATATCCACAGATCAGCCCACAATTGGCTATTTGATAGACAGATGAGGCAGGAATGAGATGCCAGAGACCTGAGATACTAGAAAAGACTGCAGGCAGTAGAGTGCAGACTTTAAAACTCCCCACAGGTTAAAAAAAAAAATAGCATAGCACAAAGGTTCTGCCCCCTTTCTTTGCTGACTGTGCTGCTTTTCTGTTTGTTTTTAACAGACAGGAGCCTTCTAAAATATGATCTTCCGTGACCCTTCATCCGCTGCCTATGCAGTCCATTCTGCCACCTCAGGATTCTCTGCTGCTACCATTTTCCCCCTCTGTGTGGGTGAACCAGGCCTTAGATTGCCAAGGAAGATCCTTATTTTATGGAACCAGCCGACCATGGCTTCATTTAAACAAAATAGCAGGGCACAGACGATATCACCTCACATTATTCTGAATGTTTTACCGCCAGGAGGGGCTGCCATGATCAGTCAGGGCATTTGCACATAATAATGTCATACATGCATATATCACTGAAAATTATTAGCCTGTGTATTAAAAAAATAAGACTTGCATTGTGTCTAACTTGTGACAGCTGGCAGCTAATCGACAACACTAGAGACTGTATTCACATATCATCCTTCTGTTTACCGTGGATGTTGATAACAAAAATACTGATTGCACTGCTGAAGCTTGACATCGGGAATTATAACTCCAGAGTTCATTGCTATAGCTCCTATAACTTATGAGGTACAACAGTTCTTTACAAAAGCTAGGCATGTCCTGATAGCATAACTGCAAGTCAGAACACCAACAAATGGGAACACTTGTTCTTTTTTATTGGAAAACAAAGGATGTAAAACCCTTAAGCTGATAGGTCCTATTGTAAACTGCATGAGTGAGCATATTTTCTTACATTGTTCAGCTTTGCTAGTCATTGTGAAAAACCCACTGACGTGATTAAAATATGCACACTTCCTTCTCTTATGTCAGTGATGCCCAAACACCTTAGTGTGAGCAGAAATAAGGATGACTTCTCAGTTTTCTGGCTACCCTGTGGCAAACATCACTCATTCATTTCTCACTTAGCTGTACTTTCCATAATTCCTATCCTCTATTGCTCCATCTGGAGGGCTTCTAAGCCACAGCCTCCCTTGAGTCTATCTTTCAATCACATCTTTATCCTATCTCTCCGCATGGGAGATATGGGATAAAAGGACAAGTTTTATGGATCAAAAACTGGCTAATTAATAGTAAACAGAGAGTATAAATGGGCAATTTTCTCAGTGGAGGGTGGTAAGCAGTGGGGTACCGCAGGGATCAGTACTTGGTCCACTGCTTTTTAACTTGTTCATTAATGATTTGGAGTTGGGAGTAAGCAGTGAAGTGGCTAAATTTGCGGATGATACGAAGTTGTTCAGGGTGGTGAAAACCAGTGAGGATTGTGAGGCAGTCCAAAGGGATCTGTCAAGGATGGGCGAGTGAGTGTCAACATGGCAAATGGGGTTCAATGTGGCCAAGTGCAAGGTGATGCACATTGGAACCAAAAATTCTAAATATAAATACACATTGATGGGCTCTGAACTGGCAGAGACTGATCAAGAGAGAGATCTTGGAGTTGTAGTAGATACCTAACTGAAAATGTCGAGACAGTGTGTGACTGCAATAAAGAAGGCCAATGCTATGCTGGGGATTATTAGGAAGGGTATTGAAAACAGATTGGCCAATATCATAATGCCCCTATATAAATCAATGGTGAGACCTCATTTGGAATACTGTGTGCAGTTCTGCTCACCACACCTTAAAAAGGATCTTATAGCCTTGGAAAAAGTGCAGAAAAGGGCAACTCGAATGATAAAAGGGTTGGAACACTTTCCCTATGAGGAAAGGTTAAAGCGCTTAGGGCTCTTTAGCTTGAAGAAATGATGACTGAGGGGAGACATGATTGAGGTTTATAAGATTATGCATGGGATAGAGCAGGTAGAGAAAGAGGTACTTTTCTCCCTTTCTCACAATAGAAGAACTTGTGAGCACTCAATGAAATTGCTGAGTGGTCAGGTTAGAAGGGATAAAAGGAAGTACTTCTTCACCGAAAGAGTGATTAACACATGGAATTCACTGCCACAGGAAGTAGTGACGGCTACAAGCATGGACGGCTTCAAAAGGGAATTAGATAAGCATATGGAGCAGAGGTCCATCAGTGGCTATTAGCCACAAGGTATAGATAGTGGCTCTGGGGCAAGTAATGCTCTGTCTTCTTGGTGCTGGGGGGGTCAACAGTGGGAGGGCTTCTAATGTCCTGGCTCCACTGGTGGACCTCCTGATGGCACTGGTATTTCTGGCCACTGTGTGACACAGAGTGTTGGACTGGATGGGCCTTTGGCCTGATCCAACATTGGCGTCTCTTATGTTCTTATGTTCTAAGGAGGCAGCATAATATGGGTTGGGTTCAGTGATGGGTGAGCAGAAGGGAAAGTGTACTTAGTGAAGTTCCACTTATGTAAATAATAATGCAAGGGTTGTAGCAACACACAGCACATAACAAAGTGAATACGGAGCAATGGAATGTACAGACAATTGGCATTATTTTATTTAACTTGCTTTTGAAATGGCATCAGAAGTGACTTATACTATGTCTTGCACACAAATTTTTCACTTAGCACAAGCAAGAAACAATTGCACAAGGATGGTTGCACACATGAAAATCTTTCATGGGATCCAACCCATAGTTCTTCCTGCCTCCATTTTATACTCATTGCAACACTGTGAAATAGATTAGGCCAAAAGAAAATAACAGGCCCGAAGTCATTCAATGAGCTTGATAGCTGAATGGAGATTTGAACTCCAGTCCTAGTCTGACACTCAAACATTATACTGTATTATGTTTCTCACAGATAATTTCCTGGTGGAGTTTCCTACTGTCAATGATATTCATACATTCCTGGGTTTAATTAATAAGGGTCTTCAAGTGACATACCTTCCTACAGCCCAGATGTGTTGGGAATAGGGCAACCAAGTTCCTGCTGCCCCAGCTCTCATTGCCCATCGGCACTCTAATAGCCAGTGGGAGGGAAATTTTAAAAAATCACTGTCAGGTGATGGCATGAAGTCACTTCCAGGAAAAACTCAGAAGTGATGTCACACCTCTCTAGGAATCACCAGAGGCACGATGGTAAAACCATAATGTTTCTGGAAATTTCTACACAGCCATGGTTTTTATAAGTGCTACAAGTTACATGAATCATACTGTCCCTCGTGGGTTCTCATTTTTTACTTGAGAGGACACATTTTTAAAGACATTTTTTTTATTTTTCAAAGAGACAATTCCACAGTGCCACTTATACACACACATATGTGAGACAATAAATCACATCATCACCCAACACCTTCTTCTGTCACACCCCTTCCCCCCCAATTTCCTGCCAGTTAGGATGTTTATTTTGTGCCAAAATGTTTGGTGATACCCAGAACAATTTTTACTTTCTTTAAAAATACCTACTGTCTAAGCCACCTGGAGTTTAAGTCTTAGTAAGTTTGATAAGGTGAAGTTATAGGTATGCATGCACAGGGGCTACACTCTCATTGTGGCACTGGCTTTTTGGTGGACTAGAAGCTTATGACACAATACTGGTAGGGTTGCCATCCCCCCGATGGGGACGGGGGGGTTACCCACTTTCGGGGCCCCAATATGCCGCTCAGCTGGCCAGCTGGGGAGCCCGACGTAACCATAGAGTTTTTCCTCAAATGCTAGAGCATCCCCCCGCAATGTGCCCTGCGCAATGACATCAGCTCTGGGTAACACCATCACAGCACGTACACTTCGTGCTCACACCAGGATATCCAGGACAGTGGGCTGGAGCCCCCCGCCGGCAGCAGATAGGGACCTGGCAACCCTACTTCAAGGTGCTACAATATTATTCTATGTCTGTGCAACAGAGTGACATGGCTACATTTCTGGAATTTATTAAGTGGGCAGCATTATCGGATTTCAATAAGGAAAGTGTTAGATACTCTTCCTTCTACAACCCACCAATGCTGCAGTTATTGTCTTTGATTTATAGTCCTAAATTTGATTAAATAACTCTCCTTTAACCATCATACAGATACTTTTCTTTAAAAATACAGCAAATTCCAGTGGGTTTTTTCCACTGCAATTACTGTATTCATATATACTATGGTTATAAATTCCCTTTTCTTTATAACTGTTAGAAGTTACATGAATCATATTGTCCCTCACAGGTTCTCATTTTTTACTTGAGAGGGCACATTTTTAAAGAGATAATTATTTTTATTTTCAAAGAGAGCATTCACAGTCCCACTCATACACACACATATGTGAGATGATAAATCTCACCAAAGGACAGAAATTGCAGCTATTTTCTCCTTGGACAATCACTGCTTATAGTGGAAAATTATACTGCAATAGGTGTTTTAGTCATGTGGCAAAGTGTTTGGGTGGGCGTCAGAGCATCTGAATGAATGACTGATACTCATCTCCTTTGTTCTGTTCTTTAAATGGAAAAAAAGTTAAAATGACATCAGTGCCAGAGTCATCCAGCTAGCTCTATATTGACACAAGACCACACCAGCAGAACTGCTTTTCAATACTGTGCTGTATGAATTAAGCTAATCATTATATGCTTCTAAAATGCCTATTTCTATATCAGATAATTGACAGGCCTCACAGTGTAATTTGTATGTCACAATATATTTGGTCATGGAAGTAGGGTTGCCATATGCCCAATGGGACACGAGATCTGCCGCCGTGCCACACACACACACACACACCGGCACGGCATACAGGCATTCCTGTGGCTAGCAGGAGAATTTGTTCTAAAAAAATATTGTCCGCGACTGTGTGACATTACTTCCAGGAAAAACCTGGAAGTGACATCATGCCTCTCTCAAAATTTACAAAAACTCTATAATTTTACCCCCCATGTCCCTGCTCCCCCAGTCTCTCACTCGTTGCCAGGTCAGGCCTGAGAACGCTAGGTGGAAGGTTTCTTCGGTCATCCTCAGCCGATGGGGCTTCTGCATTGATTTCAACAAATGCAAATGTGCAACAACCAGGGAACTAGAATAACCAACTGCAAAGGAAGATCCCTTGCTGTACCTTTACAAGTTCATGAGGGAACAGGGGATTCTAGCATATTGGGGGTGGACAAAAAAAAGGTGCACCTGCTTTTGAAATATTGCATAGGAGCTTGTCCTCTTTTGTCCCTGTATAAAGGGGAAGTCTCAGGCAATGAGTAACAGGGGCAGCTGACCCATGCTGGGGGGACCCAGACTGCTCATGGCCTTGCCCCCCGATAGAGGGGGGGGACTGAAGAAAAGGAGTGGACTCCTGCCACTGCTGCTCACAACCGTCCTGTCCAGGGCTTGAGCTGCCTGCTTGCAGGAAACCCACTTGCACCCAGTCCATCTGGGGCTCAGGCAGCCAGCTTCTGCCGACACATGGGGTGGGGGCTGCTCCTTGCTTGGTCTTGGCAGGGGACCAGCAATGAATCTGGCTCCATTCTGTACTTTTGCACAGGGCCCCAGAATCAATAACACTGTCTGTATGACAGTGAATAAAATCAGCATTCGACAGCCCAATCACTTCAACTGCACCAATCAAAAGCAAGTTACTACTGATCATCCATAACACGGCAGAAATCACAAAATATCATAGCCTGCTTTATCTCTAGCTTGAATACTTCTTAGAGTAGAATTTTAGGGTGGTACCTTCCTTTTCCACTAGAATTTTGCTTTCCTGCACTGTTTAAGCTTTTACTCAACAGAGGATTATCATATGAGGCTGGGAGGCAGCACGGAGAAGTTGAAGCAAGTAAACGTACCATGTGAGGGATTCCAACAACCAAAGGAAGTGTGAAAAGTGCAGCAGCCCAAGTGAGCCATGGCCAGATTCTGTGGTTAAGGGATGGGAAAGCACACCAGAAAGCATAGCAAATGGCTGCTAACTGGCACAGCTTTGAAAATAAAGACAATCAAATGAGAACCCCGTCAGCCAGCAGGTCCAAGAAGCACCATTTCCCCCTTATTTTGCTTCCAATTTGCTAATTAATAGCATCAAGAGGCAGAGAAAATACATCTTTAACATTCCCATGGTAAAATTTCTCCTGCAGGTTTCCTCAATAAAGTGCAACATAAGGGCTTCCCATTTCTTCCCTCATTGTGTTCCAATTTCACCACAAAAAAGTGTTTTGCAAGAAGATATAACCACAGAAACACTGCTGCAAAAAGTCATCTTGTAGTGAATTGTCACACACAAAATGATCTTACACAGGATACCCTAAGGCTCAAACTACTTGAAAATGCAGATAACCCAACAGTATGCTGAGATGAGAAACAGCTGCTGAGAGCAAATAAAGAGCAGAGACACTTCACCCCCTTGCCTCCTCATCTCCTCAAGGGGCTGGGTTTCGTTTTTTAAAGCAACCCCCACCTTTGCTAAGATTGCACCTCACGCCCTAGAGTGCCAGAGGGTCCTTTGGTTCAATATTATGAACCACAGCTACAACAGCTCTTAGTAATTTTTCACATCCAGGCTTGCAAGTCTCTCCCCCCACACACACACCCATTGTCCAAAGTGACAGAATCTGAACTGGAGAGGAATGGATAGAAAGGAAATTCATTGAACCAAACACCTTCTCCTGAGAGACATCCTGTCTTTATGGGTATATAGGGAAAGCCAGAATCCAGAAGCTGCTGGGATTATAATCAATAGCAAATGTTAAGATATAATGTATGGAATGGGTCTGTTGGTTTTCTGTGCAGGCTAATTAGTAACATGCCGCATAATGCATGGTATGCGCAGTGCTCCATGTTTGGCAAATGTGGGCCCAATACAAAAGGATGGCATGGCTGGACTTTCTGTAGCAACATGTGGCTTTTATTTGTACAGCTCACTGAAGAGATGCACCAAAGCAACGGACAATAAACTAAATGCAGATTAGCCAGAGTGGTACATATTAGAATAAATAACTACAGATACAGCTGTTAAAAGCAGCTGTGATTTATTTTATTCTAAATAAAACCTCACCATCCAAGATGGGGATTAAATATTGCATGCAAAAAAAGGAGTAGTTTAATAATAAAAAAAAACCTTCACTGTATATCTGAGAGAACAAAACAAAAAAATGTCTATGGTAAGTTGTACAGGAAAGTCCAGTTCAAATACAAGTATAATAGACTGCAATGCAGCTAATGATGATAAATATGCTTCACCAGAGAAATGTGGTAAGAGAAAGAAAAGCTTTGATACTTGCCAAACTGCTGATAATATTGCCTTATCATTCTTTAATAAATGCAGGATGATTCTGACATTCTGCTATGAATTGTAGGTTGGAGGGAGGAGAATTGTATTCACATATATGTTCATGTACCTACAAACAGTTAAAACTATTGAGCACACTGTACTGTCTTATTGTCATGGCCTTCAGACATTCTGCTAGTCATGTGGAAGCCACTTCCATGATAGCAACTCCTACACAGCTGAAAGAATACTTAAATGACGTGATCGCACTGCCAGGGACTGACTGCATGGATTTTCCCATGATTGAGGCTGTTGAGAGAGGGGATTGTATTGGGAGGTAGTGCTTTTCCAAGGGTTGAGTCTCTTAAATATTCTCCTAGTCATGTGCATTCAGCATAAACCGAGCCGGAAAAATACCAAAAAAAATACCTTACTGGTATTTTTCAGTTATTATTTAAGCCGAATCCAGATCAAAGAATCTGATCGGCTACTGGTATAGCTGAGCTCAAATAAAAGCCAATTTTTTTCAGCTTTTATTCAGGTATATTCAGCTATACCACTAGGCTCTTCTTGCAGCTCAGTTTAAACTGAGCTGCAAGGGGAGCCAGCTCAGGATCAGCAGGGGTGGCGGAAGCTGCAAGAGTAGCCAGCCCCAGCCGAGGCAGCACGGAGCTCTCAACTCCCACCACCCCAGCCAATCCTGGACTGGCTCCTCTTGCAGCTCAATTCTCCATTATACCCTATGGGGACCACTGATTATAATGGTCCCCATAGGGTATAATGGAGCCAAAAAAAATTGATTTCCAAAATATTTCCCAATTCCAAATACCATACCAATATTAGGATGTGAGAATATCAGAAAATACTGATATTTTTTCAGGTTCAATATACCCAAACCTGAAAAATACCAGGTTTGGTGGGGGCGGGTTGCACACCCCTAGTAAGGACTGGAAAAATGTCTACCGAGAGCCAGCATGGTGTAGCGGTTAAGAGTGGTGGGCTCTAATTTGGAGAACCAGGTTTGATTCCCCAGTCCTCCACATGAAGCCTGCGGGGTGACCTTGGGCCAGTTACAGTTCTCTCAGAACTCTTTCATCCCCACCTACCTCACAAGGTGCCCATTGTGAGCATGGAAAGGGGAGGGAAGGGGATTGTAATCTGCTTTGAGAATCCTTAAGGTAGAGAAAAGTGGGATATAAAAACATACTCTTCTTTTTCTAAAGGGAATCTGAGACAGGAGTTTCATGTAGAAGAAGCCAAGTTATACAAACTCCTGAACTGTTTTGTTTGATCATGACAATCTTAGCAGAGCAAGAACTGATGTACATTATCACACTTGGACCTTTAATGTGAGGCATAATTCCTCTGCTTGTTTGGGATTCTGACAAAGGCCCACATATGGTAATAACAGGTAGTGGCAAGAGAGGTTACAAGAGCTGTTACGCCATAACCTTGCCTTACATATTCCAAAACCAGAAAGGAGCAGAAGTGGTTGCTATTTCATGCCAACTGCTCAGCTCTGGGTTAGGAAATTCCCGGAGATTTTGGAAAGTGGAGCCTAGAGAGGGGACGGACCCCAGTGGGGTATAATGCCATAGATGCCACTCTCCAAGACAGCCATTTTATCCAGGGGAACAGATCTCTGTAGTCTGCAGATTGGTTGTAATTCCAGGAGATTTCCAAGTCCTACCAGAAGGCTGGCATCCCTAGCAACTGCAGAGAGTAGCCATTTTTCTTTGGCTGCTGCAGCAACTAACCTGTTTTAAATAAATAAAGTCTCCTCTGGCTAGGCAAAGGCCAGAGCAAACAAGGAGTGCCTGCTTTAAAAATACAGTGATGGCTGTTGAGGTTGGCCTCATTTCTTCTCTTTCAGAATACTGGGTGGGGGCGTCACTTACCAGGAAGTGAACTCTATCTTGCCCCTCTTGACTATTCAGATTGCTGTTGCAAGGAGTCCCCTTCTTTCCCTCAGAATTCCAAACAGACAGAAGATGACTTCCACTGTTGTGTCCTCTGGACATTTGTCACCAAAGGGGGAAAACTGAGGTGGAGGAGGACTTATCCATGTTCTCTACCACAGTTCTTCTCCTGCAAGAGTATCTGTCTGTATCCTGCCTTTCCACCCAAGAAGCCTAAATGACTTGCCTTTGGCCATCTGGAAAGCTGGACCGAAATCTGATCCTGTATTTACCATTAAGCCTCTTAAAAATGCTTTTAAAATCATCTGTTTCTGTACTGAGGTGGGGGCATCTCTGCCTTCCACTCCATGTGACAAAAAGGAAGTTCACAAAGATATCCTGTGACATCTTTGCTACACCTGTCTCATCTTATGTGCTGTACAGGCTGGGATGGAGGAGAACCTGCAATTCTGATATGACTTTTACACAGGGTGGGGAGGGACCCAACTGGTCCATCTTGCCCAGTATACTCTTGTAGCAGTGGATCACCAAGGTTTAGGAAGAGACCCTGATACTTGAGATCATTTTAACTGGAGGTGCTGGGAATTCAAACCAAGATGTAATGCATGTAAGGCACATGCTTTCTACTACTAAGTTACAATCCCTCCCCTAAAACTACAGCTTCCTGCAACAGACCACGCAGCCAGCCAGCATGCCACCAGTATTTCTCAGGCAATCCCAATGTAGGTGAAAACATCAGACTGGAAGCAAAAGCTGCAGAACTCCAACTGATCTTAATGGGGCAGGACTGTACCAAGCACTGAGAAATCCTCTGGAGATCAGCCTTAAACTGGGTCCCATGTCCTTGTTACGGTGGAAGAACTGGCAAGGCTGCTGCTTTGTCTAATGTAGGAGTCATAATGAAACACACCTTTTCATTAATGGAAGGTCAGATAAAGCCTGAGAACTATGGTTATTTTAAAAAAAAAAAGATCATTCAATTTATTCACCCGTTCTTCAGAGCACTACATTCTTGTAAAAAATACTGTTACAAACTGAGAGAAGATGCCAATTTAGAAACTGCAGACATTTCCAATAGGTAGCCCCTGAAAAGTATTTGAAATACAGCTGCCATCAGGACGAATCTTTCTTTTTTACTGAGACTAAAACAACAGAATTCTTAAGGATTTTATAGTGCTCACGTTCAGGGCCTCCTCTGGATGCGGTCAAGTGTCTTGGCAAGATTCTGGTACAGTCACAGAAGGAGCTACAGGATCAGGATTTCGTTTTGCTTTAGCTGACACCTTTTATTGCCTTTCTGTCTATGGAACAAATGCAAGAGACGGCTCCACAGGGGGAAAGGGGCTTTAAAAGGCACTTCAACTCCCAATCACCAAACAGACCCAGCTGGACAGAGGACTGTCCAGCAATTTCACAAGATTGGAAGCATTATGTTCCTTCCTCCTGCCGTTTCTGCTTGCATTAAAGCAGCTGGAGCAAGCACTGTTTAATTTCCATTTGGTTTCCATTATGTGCTCTGCTCCAAGGCACAGATCTCTGGCTTCTCCCTAACAGTAAAAACAATACAAAATACAAAGATAAATAAATTGTCCTAAGGTCACCCAGTATCGGGGGGGGGACATGTTTATTGTGCCTATAAATTTAATTTAAATTAAATGATTCAAACAGCAGGAGCACCTCCCATACCCAAATTATGTTGAGGACTACAGAAACAACTACCCATTTCAGCACCTGCTGCTGTTATTTGATATGCACAGGGTTGACAAGGCTTGAAGTTTGGACCAGTTTGGACCAGTTTTATAATCAGCTCCCAAATGAATTCCTCCTCCTACCTAAAATAGGAGAGTTCAATAAGAAATGGAGGTCCCCCTGGAGCTGTCACATAAGGACAGCTTTAACTGGGCAGGCCTGGGGACAAGTCAAGAGTACAATGCTTCCTGCATAGTGCCAGCATGGTTGTGGTTAAGAGCAGTGGACCCTAATCTGGAGAACTGGGTTTGATTCCGCAGTCCTGCACATGAAGCCAGCTGGGTGACCTTGGGCCAGTCACAGTTCGCTCAGAACTCTCACTCAGCCCCACCTACCTCACAAGGTGCCTGTTGTGGGGAGAGGAAGGGAAGGCAATTGTAATCCACTTTGAGACTCCTTAAAGTAGAGAAAACAGGGTATAAAACCTACTTTTCTTCTGCTTTATACTAAGTCATACCAGTCCAAGAGGCAAACACAAATTAGTCTGCAGAAATCATTGGCTTTCTCTAAATCCACGCTTCGGTTTTCAAGCACTTTAACTTAGCAGCCTTCCCCTGCTTGTCTTAAAGCAAATGATCCAACATGATGGTTTTCCAGCTTTAATTGTCACTGCATCCCGTTATCCCCTTTCCAGCTACAGTAGAAGACACTTCACCAACTTACCTACCCCAGATGCATCGATACATTTGGAGGCAATCTCATGATGACATGGTTGTTTCCAGTGAGACAGTATGTAACACATTCTCTTCTGCATCACCTCCCCGCCTGCCCCAAAGCATTTCCTTTCTAGTTTGCAGTTAAACTGTTTCCTTTCTAGTCTGCAGTTAAACCACTGCAGTTAAACTGTTGGGGGAAACCCTGGCCAACTCTGCAGTGTCAAAGAGTGTGTTAACAGCAATAAGGAGCTCAGGGTACAGGAACACAGACAGACAAGAAGTGAGGGCAGCAATGGACGCAAGAGCCCATGGAACAAGATACGGTGGGATCACCTTGCAGTCAGGCTGACTGCAGTAACTCTGACAATCTGTAGAGTTTACTTATCAATCAACCAGTTCTGGTAGGTGAATGTCACTGTCTTTGAATCCGGTAGCTACATATGAAGAAGAAACGGCGGCAACTGTAAGTGGAAGAGATGCTCATCTGGTTATATAAAGACACATTTACTTCCTGTAGCATACACTCAGATTCATAAATGGGTTCCGGTTACCACCTACCTTTCAAAGAATAGTTCCTAATAAAAGCCAACACGGACTCAGTTATACTAAATAACAAAGAGAACTAAATTCAACAAAGGCAAATATGAATGATGCAGTGGGAGTAAGGGGGCATTAATGGTCATGGCTTCTCTGCAAAAAAATCCTGGGAACTGTACTTGGGTGGAAATCTCAGGAGGAGAAGGGCTGACTTACCAATGGCATTTTTGGAGCCATTTAATCATCTGTCCTGCATTTCAAATTGGTCATGCCAGGTGGTATGGAAGATTAAAACCACAATAAATAATGACGTGTGGTAGAAGGTACATCAAAATATATGGTTAAATGGTATGCACTTTCCATTTGCCATCTTTAGATCCCCTCACAGAATCACACAGGTCCGAAGGAAAAGGGAATGACTAGTAAAGCCAGTTTTAAGACTGAAATTAATATTTGCCCAGAGTACACCTCATGGTACATTTGCCTCAAGTGGGTTTCTAGAGAGGCAGTACGTACACTTTCTAAAACAAACAATCACTGAGATGGGACAGAACAGCAACATTGCTATAGGTTTACGCTGGCCCAGAATCCCCAAATTTGAAAGACGTGCACAACTTTGGGAAGGAGCTGTGGCTCAGTGGTAGAGTATCTACTTAGCATGCAGAAGGTCCCAGGTACTAACCCCAGCATCTCCAGTTAAAAGGATCAGGTAGTATGTGCTGTTAAAGACCTATACAGCCCTGCTCCAGAGTAGACAATATTGAGCTTTATAGACCAACGGTGTGACTCAATATAAGGCACGTGTTCAACTACAACATTTAATCTAGGGCCCCGGTCCTAAGCACCACAAGCAGAGACAAGGAAGATAACTCCCCCCCATCATTCTGTTTCAGGTCAGTGGACCAGGGGAAACAGTGTGGAAGCAAACTGGGAGTCTGCTGCAGGAAGGAGGAATTCTGCAAAAACCACCCTCCCCTCCTCTGAAAATGGAAAAGCAGTTCCATCAGAAAAAAGTTGCTTCTGCCCCCAACAGAATGGCTCCGCAGGGTCCATGCTTATGGCTCGCAATATGAAACTGAATTCAGGGTTGTTCTTTTCTACACTCAGCATCAAGTTATCCTTGTACAAGACTGGCCTAACTAAATTCCAGCTCACACATTGTCCTGAGGCAGTGAGTCTATTAAAACTGAGTACTTTGAGAGGAACTTTGCTAGCAGTAACTGTCAGCAGGCACTAGGCAATCTGATAGTAACAGGCTATTGTGCCACTTGATGGGAACAGCACATTTGCTTGGTGAAGGCAGCATCTCACTGAACATCGCTACAGTGGAGTGAAATACTAAAGCTTGACAGAATATGTACTTATGTCTGGTGTCAGTCATTCGCTTTGTGGAAGATTAACTGCATTTCACTTCAGAGGATATCGTTGCTGAATACTCACATTCAGAGTATAACAAAGCAGAAAGTCACTAAAGATAGTCTTCAAAGGGGAAACCCAAATCCAAGCATCATATTGTTTGGGAAAGCATCAAATACTTAGAGCATGCAACCAAAGCAGGAGCAATAAATGATTGCTCCCATTATCAAAGAAGGTTTCAGGTGAGTAGCCATATTAGTCTGCAGTAGTCCAGTAGCATCTTGGAGGACAACAGGATTTACAGCATACAGAAGAAGAAAAAGAAGAAGGAGAGAAGAGATTGGATTTATATCCCGCCCTTCACTACCCAAGCGAGTCTCAGAGCAGCTCACAAACTCCTTTCCCTTCCCCTCTGCACAACAGACACCCTGTGAGGTAGGTGGGACTGAGAGAGCTCTGACAGAAACTGCTCTTTTTCAAGAACACCTCTGACAGAACTATGGCTTGCCCAAGGTCATCCAGCCAGGTGCATGTGGAGGAGTGGGAATTCAAACCCGGTTCTCCCAGATTAGAGTCCGCACACTTAACCACTACACCAAACTGGCTCTTTGGAGAGTCAGAAACAACTTTGGAGAGTCAAAGCTCCCTTTGCCAGATACCAAATATTATCAAAGAAATTGCGTATGTTCCTCTTTTAAGGAGAAAGTACTCATATGATTAGGAGCTGCGGTGGCTCAAGTGGTTAAGACGCTGAACTGCAGGCTGTGGAAGGTCAGTAGTTCAGCAGTTCAAGACCCGGGTGCCGCAAGGCAGGGTGAGCTCCTGTCTCTAGTTCCAGCTCCTGCCAACCTAGCAGTTCGAAAGCAAGAAATTGCAAGTAGATAAATAGGTACCACTTCGGTGGGAAGGCAACAGCGTTCCGTGCGCCTTGGAGTTTAGTCATGCCGGCCACATGACCACGGAAACGTCTTCGGACAGCGCTGGCTCTTCGGCTTTGAAACGGAGATGAGCACCGCAACCCTAGAGTCGGATTCGACTGGCTTTCGAGCAAGGGAACCTTTACCTTTTTTTACTCATATGATTAGAGAAACAATCTGATCCTGCAATCCCTTCAGGCCACAGGTGTACACACACACAGAGCTGCTTTCCACCTTTGCTGCCAATGGCAATCTAAACATACAGCTCCACACATTGCAGTCTACATTCCTTCTTTTCTTTTGTTCTTGGACTATTAGGATCATAAATATTTCGGAGCTATGACCTTAGCAGCAAACCAGGAGGTCACGGAGATGTGATAACAAGCTGGCTTTTCCATACTCAAATGCTCTCCCGGACATTCTCATACATTATGATTGGGTGTATC
Organism: Gekko japonicus; assembly: GCF_001447785.1. NCBI lineage: Eukaryota > Metazoa > Chordata > Lepidosauria > Squamata > Gekkonidae > Gekko > Gekko japonicus. The sequence goes on from NW_015177010.1 coordinate 1,002,196, forward strand.
TGTGTTGTATGCTAGATAGATAACCTGTAAAGCACAAGTACTTGTGACAGAGTACTACTGACTGAAATATGTATTTGTGTCTGATTGATATCTTCTGAATGCTTTCAGCTGGCACAACATCCTCCTAAAGTGTCTTCCCACTTGGCAAGCAGCCTCTGGTCTGGCTATGTTCGGGGGGGGGGGGTTGTAGGTGTTTCTTTAGCTCTGGCAGTGCCCTGGGTGCTGCCTGAGACACATCTGTTCCATGAGGACATAGTTTGAAATCAGTTTTCATCCACAGTGATTCGTTTGTTCCTGTATTTGAGATCACTGATGACGAAGAAGGCAACTAACAACAGTGTTTTTGTCTTAATCCGACCAGACAATGATGCAATAGTCAAAAACAATTTGTATTTCTTGACACAGGTCAGTCCAGTACTTATTTGCATAGTCTGGCTGCCTTGTAGTCATAGTCAGTCATCTTTGATGACTGGAGTCACCTGAATGCTTTGGCGGCTGAATTCATATTTTAAAGTGTCTTTGTTGCTTCAGCAAGTGACACAATTCCATGTGAGTAGGCACCAAGCCAGGCCTTCCTAAAGGATTTCATCCTGGCAAATCAGGTCACCAAACTCCAAGTGGGACCTGGAGTTCTCCCAGAATTACAACTGATCTCCAGGCTACAGAGATCAGCTCCCCTGAAGAAAATGGCAGCTCCATCACACTCTCACTGAGGTCCCTCCCCTCCACAAACTCAGCTCTCCCTAGGTGCCACCCCCATATCTCCAGGAATTTCCCAAGCCAGAGCTGGCAACCCTGGGCCAAAGGTATCTGTGCAGCTGTCTCACATGACTGCTTTTAAAAGAGCCCCGGAGTTCCCATGTGTGACCTTTGAATCTTCTGATAGGTACTGTCTACTTAATAGTCTAGAGAACTGAATACATCTTTCAGACTTTCACACAAAGAGCATTGAAGACATGGGTTATTTAGATGTATATTATATCTTTCAAGGTTGCACTTTGACCCTCCTGCAAACAAAGGAATGGTCAGCGCTTTAGCAATTGCAATGTGAAGTAAACTGGATGAGAGACCCAACATCCCTAGGACTGATTCCAAAACAACTAACTTCTCAAAATAATTCCAGACCTGACACTGGGAACTCTGGCCTTGAATAAGACTCTGAACATAGTTGTTCTATTGTACCGACTATGAACTGACCACATAAAAGTAGTCTGGGTATGCTCCCCATGGTTTGGAGCCATCTGAGCGCTTGTGCTGGTGGATTTCCACCCACAGAACATGACCATCTCACTTCCTTCCTCCCACCACAGCCCAAAAATGTTCCCCAAAATGCTGCTCCTGTGGTATAGTGGTCCCCCAGGAATCACATTGGAGGAGGGACATTATGGGCTGTAGCCAGAGGCAAGAAGATCCACGGGTAGGTTGATTTCTGTCCATGGCAATGCTCAGCTCCAAGTCCATAAGTAGTGAGTGCTCTACACAGTTGATAACATTCTATGTAACAAGAGTAGTGGTAGAACAAAGTTTGAGTCCAGTGGCACCTTTAAGACCAACGAAGTTTTATTCAAGGTTTTATTCAAGTGTGCATGCACGTGAAAGCTTATACTGTGAATAAAACTTTGTTGGTCTTAAAGGTGCCACTGAACTCAAACTTTGGTCTTCAGACCAACACAGCTACCCAACTGAATTTATCTTCATGGAAGAGTAGTGGTGTATAAAAAATCTACTGGACCTAAAATTACTTTGAAGCACACACACACACACAAATCATACAAATGCACCACTATCACATTACACATATCTCACTATGTCCTGGCATTGGCAATAACCCTGGTTCAGCTTAAGCCCTGATGTAAAGGTTTATTCTACAGAACATACATATCCTCTTTGCCTGTTATATGCAAAGCAAGTACCTTTTCTTATTGGTGCCCAAATGGTTTGTGAGGATAGAAAGTGCTTTATCTCCTTTATAGTCCCTTCAGAAACAAAGAAACTTCAAGGCAGGAAATAAGGACCTGATCCTCAGAAAGCAGCTGAGTTTTGTGCTAGGGCTAGGCTGTTACATGCACACAGTCAGAAGAATGCAATGCTATTAAAAATGTCTGGTCTCCACAATGTGGCTAAATGTGTCACTTGGTTGCTTTTATACCAAATTAAAAGCTAAAGCTCCAGTATTATTTCAACATTAAAAGGAAGAAAAGCTACCCTCTAGCAGATATGTGTCACTTGAATTCTGTTCAGAAAGTGACTGATCAGTTTTCAAAGTTGGGCACAAAGGGCCATTATAAAACACCCAGTTATAAATGCTGTACCTATTATATTCCTAGTTAAGGGAGGAAAGGGACAGACATCTTAGGGCCTACCGATGTGAGATCAGCAGGGGGGTTGCACACATAAAGTTAAACTCTGATTCTGTATTCCTAAGGTGTAAATATAGCATTAGAAATTGTGCAAATACAGGCAAACAAACTAACAAGTTGGAAAATTTGCAATTGACTAATTCCTGAACAGTGTTTAGCAAAGTCTAGCTCAAGGGGAACTAACATTTCTGGCATGTGTTCTACAACTCATATCCAAAGAATGAAACAGTATACTCTCATACACGGGACATACAGCATCTTTCCCCCTGACTAGGGGTGATTTGGCTCCTTACCTAACTATCAAGCAGTAAATATTACAGGAGAGACCAGCAGGAGTAGGTGCCACAGCTGGGACTCCTGCCCCTAACCATTTCTTCTCTAGCTTGTAATGTGTGTCCAAAGGATCGCTAAAGAAACTTCTGCAAGAAAATTTTGCAATATATGTCTATATATCTAATAGGTAAACCTCCTCCCCTTTCTCCCCATGGCCCAGAGGCAAACTGAGGCTTCACAAGCTTGCAGGTTGCATTTCATTAACAGACGGAGCCCAGTGAGCTCTGTCTTGTCTGCTTGAGCAACATTACATTACACTTCTGGTGCCAGGTGAATGCAAATTCACAACAGTTCCCAAATTTCAATAAACCACGCCTTCTGTTGACTACCTAAGCAAGATAGCCCCTTTCTTTATAGATACAGTTGGCACTGGGAGGGACGAAACAGTTGTCTTCTCTCACCTTATGTAACGTGCACAGGTTTCTCAATGCCCAAAGTGCAATGGGAGCAGGTTGCTCCAGGCTAGTAGCAGAAGGACTATTCAGGGTCTAAGGCCTCTTGCAAAATGTTTATGATTGACTCTGAAGAAAGCAGAGGATTTCTTTAAATTAACTGTCCAACTTTGTATTCTTCTAGACAGTTCAAGAATTATTTACCTCAGAGAAAAATTGTGGCTCTACCTAATAAGTCATGCAATCTATTTCATACTTTTAGTAGACTCACCCAATGGACGGGGAACCCTTTTCAGCTACCGCAATATGTGTAGTTTTCAAGTTCATAAGCCCCCTCCCTTCACACATACAAGCACGCTATGTTATTTGTAGGACTCTTACAAAAAACTAGAAGACTATGATTCGACTTTGGTAACACCTTAGAGGCCACCAAGATGGAAAAGGTATCTGAAGAAGGGAGCTTTGAATCTCAAACGCTCATACCCTGAAACTCTTGTTGGTCTCTAAGGGGATACAGGACTTGAATCTAAATATTCTACTGCAGACAACCAACACGGCTACCCTCTGAAACTAGAACACTATGATATATTCAGGTGGGAAGTTGTGTTGGCCTGAAGCAGCAGAACACAGTTTGAGTCCAGTGGCCAACAAAGTTTTATTCAAAGTGTAAGCTTTCATGTGCATGCACACTTCTTCTGAAGAAGTGTGTATGCACACAAAAGGTTACACTTTGAATAAAACGTCTTCTGAAGAAGTGTGTATGCACATGAAAACTTATACCCAGAATAAAACTTTGTTGGTCTTAAAGGGGCCACTGGACTCAAACTTCGTTCTAGAACACAATGAGACAGTCTCCTGCCCCCCGTTTTGGTAGTGGCCAAGGCAACCCCAAAACATACTGCTGTTTGTTAGGTTTCCCTTGCTCGAAAGCTAGTTGAATCCAACTCTAGGGTTGCGGTGCTCATCTCCGTTTCCAAGCCAAAGAGAGCCAGCATTGTTCGAAGAAGTTTCCGTGGTCATGTGGCCGGCGTGACTAAACTTTCTTTGCATTCACACTATAATATGCTTTAAACACCACAATTTTAATATCATATTTTGATTGAAAATGTTTTGAAAAGCTTGTAACTTCTTTTTCTTCAACAGCTTCCTTTATACCAGGGGTGGCCAAACTTCCGCAACGTAAGAGCCACATAGAATAAGCGTCAGATGTATGACAGCCACAAGACATGGACAAATATTACACGTTTTTACTGGGAAATATGCAAATTTGCTTTTTATTAGCATCCAATGAGACTTCCAAAAATGATAACAAAAGCGGTAAAAGCAGATATTGATAATGATGCTTATTTGTCCAATGATATTTGTTTGCTAATGATATTTAGCTTCCCCAGCCGCCCTGCCGGAAGCCGCACAATAGGTATGAAAGAGCCGCAGTCTGGCCACCCCTGCTTTATATATACAGGAACAATCTACATTCCATATGAAACAATCCAGCACTATTAAAATCTATGGAAGCATCAAGACACTGTGGATTCGTGCTCCCTGCCTCATCCCTCAGAGGCCGTCTCTAAGCCACCATGATCCTCCTTCTGTTACAATGAAGGTGGATTGCCTGAAACCCTACACTGGGATATTACATAGCAAGGCCTCCCCAAAGTGCTTACCTACATCCTGCATCCTCAGCTATCCTTGGGTGGCCGTAAGAACATCAATTTTTAATTACGGTATGCACTAATTTCATAATTGCGGGAAATTAACAGTGTTATCTTTAAACTGATAAGATGAATCCGGTCCTTGTTATAACATTGCACAAAATTATAGCGCTGTACAAAACAGGTTTCCAGAAATGTTTGTAGTTACCTTTATTTTTATGCTTGAGTTTGTTTTTTTTAGAACACAATGTACATTTTTAAACGTTGTAATTTATTCCACAGCCAATTATCAAATCAAACAACATCATGGTGAGAGATGTAAAAGTGATTGCACCGCTTGGAAACAGTGATCATAATGTTGTTGAGTTCATCATTTGTACAAATAGAGAATTGGCCAAAAAGACTCACACAACCATTTTTAACTTTAAAAGGGGTAATTTCTCTGATATGAGGGGACACGTGGGGAGGAAACTGAAAGGAAAAGTAGAAAGGGTCAAAACAATTGGGGAAGCTTGGGATCTATTTAAAACTACGATCCTAGAAGCTCAAAAAATATATATTCCGCAGGTTAGGAAAGGCACAAACAGGTATAGGAAAAAGCCTGCATGGTTAACAAACAGAGTAATGGAGGCTGTAAAAAGTAAAAAGAATTCCTTTAAGCAGTGGAAAGCTAGTCACAGTGAGGCTGATAAAACGGAACACAGGCTATGGCAAATAAAATGCAAGTCTGAGGTCAGGCAGGCAAAAAGGGAATATGAGGAGCATATAGCAAAAAACGTAAAAACCAACAATAAAACTTTCTTCAAATACATTAGAAACAGGAAACCAGCCAGGGAGGCAGTGGGGCCCTTGGACGACCAAGGGGTAAAAGGAGTATTGAAGGATGATAGGGAAATGGCTGAGAAGCTAAATGCATTTTTTGCCTCCGTCTTCACTGTGGAAGATGAGAAGTGCTTGCCCACTCCAGAACCACTGATTTCAGGAGGGGTGTTGGAAGACCTGAGTCAGATTGAGGTGACGAGAGAGGAGGTCCTAAAACTGATAGACAACTTAAAAACTGAAAAATCACCAGGCCCAGATGGCATACATCCGAGAGTTCTGAAAGAACTCAAATGTGAACTTGTAGATCTCCTGACAAAGATATGTAATCTTTCCTTAAAATCTGCCTCCATTCCTGAGGATTGGAAGGTAGCTAATGTCACTCCCATCTTTAAAAAGGGTTCCAGAGGAGATCCGGGAAATTACAGGCCAGTCAGTCTGACGTCGATACCGGGTAAATTGGTGGAAACCATTATTAAGGAAAGAATTAGTAGGCACATAGATGAACAAAACCTATTGAGGCAGACTCAGCACGGTTTCTGTAAGGGAAGATCTTGTCTCACTAACCTGTTAGTGTTCTTTGAGGGGGTGAACAAACATGTGGACAAGGGGGATCCAATAGATATTATTTACCTTGACTTCCAGAAAGCTTTTGATAAAGTTCCTCATCAAAGGCTCCTAAGTAAGCTCAAAAATCATGGGATAGAAGGACAAGTCCTTTTATGGATCAAAAACTGGCTAGTTCATAGAAAACAGAGAGTGAGTGTAGGTGGGCAATTTTCTCAGTGGAGGGTGGTAAGCAGTGGGGTACCGCAGGGATCAGTACTTGGTCCACTGCTTTTTAACTTGTTCATTAATGATTTGGAGATGGGAGTAAGCAGTGAAGTGGCTAAATTTGCGGATGATACAAAGTTGTTCAGGGTGGTGAAAACCAGTGAGGATTGTGAGGCACTCCAAGGGGATCTGTCAAGGATGGGCGAGTGGGCGTCAACATGGCAAATGGGGTTCAATGTGGCCAAGTGCAAGGTGATGCACATTGGAGCCAAAAATCCTAAATATAAATACACATTGATGGGGTCTGAACTGGCAGAGACTGAGCAAGAGAGAGATCTTGGAGTTGTAGTGGATAACTCACTGAAAATGTCGAGACAGTGTGTGACTGCAATAAAGAAGGCCAATGCTATGCTGGGGATTATTAGGAAGGGTATTGAAAACAGATCAGCCAATATAATAATGCCCCTATATAAATCAATGGTGAGACCTCATTTGGAATACTGTGTGCAGTTCTGGGCACCACACCTTAAAAAGGATATTATAGCTTTGGAAAAAGTGCAGAAAAGGGCAACTCGAATGATAAAAGGGTTGGAACACTTTCCCTATGAGGAAAGGTTAAAGCGCTTAGGGCTCTTTAGCTTGGAGAAAAGACGACTGAGGGGTGACATGATCGAGGTTTATAAGATTATGCATGGGAAAGAGCAGGTAAAGAAAGAGGTACTTTTCTCCCTTTCTCACAATACAAGAACTCGTGGGCACTCCATGAAACTGCAGAGCGGTCGGGTTAGAACGGATAAAAGGAAGTACTTCTTCACCCAAAGAGTGATTAACACATGGAATTCACTGCCACAGGAAGTGGTGGGTGCTACAAGCATGGACGGCTTCAAAAGGGAATTAGATAAGCATATGGAGCAGAGGTCCATCAGTGGCTATTAGCCACAAGGTATAGCTAGGGGCTCTGGGGCAAGTGATGCTCTGTCTTCTTGGTGCTTGGGGGGGGGGTCAACAGTGGGAGGGCTTCTAATGTCCTGGCCCCACTGCTGGACCTCCTGATGGCACTGGTATTTCTGGCCACTGTGTGACACAGAGTGTTGGACTGGATGGGCCTTTGGCCTGATCCAACATTGGCGTCTCTTATGTTCTTATGTTCTTATTTTTATTATGAACCAAGCATAATACTGGTATTGTGTATCAGCAAGTAATCCCTTGCTCAAGGAGTTTATGAGAAGTTAAAGGGATATCTTCACGGCTACATACTTTCTTTTGGACCTGTAAATAACTATTTGTCTGCTCATCTCTGATAAATTAACTCCAGGTGATCAGGTAGGGAAGTGTTTGCAAACTGGGTAGACTCAGATGAAGAGCAATCTCTTCCTATATAAGCTCATGTGGCAACTCTGCTCCTTCAAGCAGCAGCCTCTCCCCATGCCATCCTACAGAGGTCTGACCTATGGTGGCCCATCCAAGGGCATTTCCAGTAGCCGCCTCAGGTCTTTGGAACAGGCTGCTATTGGAAGTTAAAAACTGCCCTGCCTTATCTGTTCTTTGGTTGTTGTTGTTGTTTTTTGAAAGGACACAAGAATGCACTGTTTTGGAGGACCTTCTGATTTTGCTTCTGTTTGCACTTAATAAGGATACTAGTTGTGATGGTGATTATGGTTTTGTGCTTCATTGTTATTACGTACATTTTTGAGTATATTTTGGTTGGGGATAGCTGTTCTTAAATATTTAAATAACTAATTTTTCCTCTTTTTTCAGAATATGCATCACACACTTACATTGCTCAGTCCCATAGCTAGTGATTTTTTGC
>NW_015177010.1:1010366-1052931 GCF_001447785.1 Gekko japonicus
GGGGGAGTTAGTATGAGCTGGCTCACATATTTTTGCCTTAGCTCAGGAAGGGTGGCTCCAGAGCAAACTAATTTATGCAGTAGCCAAGTCGCTCACTCACAACTTTAATTCCAGTAGCTCACAAAGCAGAATTTTTGCTCACAAGACTCCACAGCTTAGAGGGAGCTTTGGTGACTACCTGCAAACAATAGCAGTAAGAAGCACCAGGCAAGAGCCTCTTTCAAAGCAGAGCTCCCCGCTTGCAGCCTGGCTTCATTTGTTCACCTCGCCCCAGCCACTGCTGCTCTGGTACCTGTTCTCAGCAGATCTCTCAGATTCAGAGTGGGACCAGGGCTCCCAGGGGGCAGGTCATGGTGTGGGCTCCAGCAGCCCACCAGCCAGCCCAGCCCCCTGCAAGGGTGTGGAGGAGGAGGTGGGGCTGGCCAGCCCACCCTCACCTGCTCCACCCTGCCTTTCCAGCCAGCCTCCCTGCTTAACCTTTTGCTCCCCTGCCTCCAGCTTGTTTCCGTGGGGGGTGGGGGGTGGAATCCAGCTGCACTTGCGGGATGACAGCAACTGAAAGCAGCACACCCCAAACCAGCCCCAGGCCTCCTTCCACCTCCTGGGGGAGGGGGGCAGGGCACATTGGTGAGGGGTAGCTATGGGCCTGACACTGATGTGCCCTGGCAGGTGAGCTACAGGCTGCTAACAGTGTGGACTAGAAACATGGCTGAATTAATTAGCAAGACATCCTTGCCCACATCACGATGCCTTTGTGTGTCAGTTCCTGGTTACAGCGCAATATGCAGAACTGTTTAGATAGTCTGGCAGAGAAGGCGATGGAACAGGGCTCCTTGCTCAGAATTCCCCCACCTACATAGCAAAGTAGCAAGTCTGGCCCTGTGAGCAACCTGGATGGAATACCACAAGGGTTGAACGTACACGGCTCTGAACTCTTTGGCGGGAGGATGGGCTGGGTAATAGGTAAACACCACCAATTAGAGGCACTGAAATAATTCAATCATCTGCATTTAAGTTGGTTGATTAAATCTGTATCCATTTGCCTGTGAGTAAAAAAAGTTCTGACTTTTTAAAAATGTATTTTCAACGCTTTTGCGTTGCCACAGGACCATCTTAGAAGAAGCATTTCCACTTCTCTCTCACCCAAGATGGAATGCCTCTTTTAAGATGACACTTGCAGCCTGCGTCTTTTCACAATTACTTCCAATAAAAATAATTTTTAAAAAATGAAAAAATCTGCCGCTCGGTTAAGCGGGAATATCTTTTCAGTTGTTCAGAATGTCTATAAGCAGCCAGTTACTTTGCAGCCCTGATGAGTACACGCAAACGCACACAACACAGGGAAAGCTTCAAGTTCAATCACAGCCTATATTTGCCATTTATATACAACATGATGAGTATCTCAGACATATGTTCAAGCAGTTAACTTCCAGCATTTTGGACAAATCAGCATACCAAACACCATATATTCAAGCACACTAATCAAGCCTTTCCTACAGACATTCTTCAGCTTGCCTAGAAGAAAAATCTAGATAGAAAGTTATTTTTGACCACTTAAACAAACTATTGGGTGGGAAACAAACAGAGAACGGGAACAAACAGAACATGTGTGCCCCTAGGTCAGTGCAAGCCCTGTGAAAATAATGTGAGCCAAGCAAAAGCGCATCTTTCATCAACACTCCTATGTGCTTAAGTTTACTCGTGCAGGAGAGCTTCCAATCCTCATGGGTTTTGCTCAGTTGCCACATAGGCCTATCTTTTTTTTCAAGTGTACTTTCAACACCGTCTTCCATTACTTGAATGGCTGCAGTGACATGCAAGTGAAACTGAAAAGTACTGAGAAACGTTGAGTGATTTCAGCAAAGTACTTTTATTCGGAAGGAACAAGACAAAAACAGCCGCCTCGCAGGCCGGTTTATATGCCCAGAAAACCCACCACCAAAACACACCCACTACTACCCTATAGGCTATGTACAGTGGCCGAGAGTCCCATAGGCTCTCGGCTGCGGACCAGGCCCTCTGATAGGTGTGGGCTAGGATCCACTCGGCTATTGTTCTCTGGGAGTGAAGCTTCGGGACTCCGCATGACCGCATGGCTCAACGGTCGCGCACGTGGTCATGGCGGAGTACATACAGAAACTGAGTTAGATAGTACACTGGCCATGTAAACAATTCATCACATGTCCAGAACTGGATTGTTTGTTCTGTGCCAAGAAACTAACCACCACTACCTGGGGGTACCACCAGGGCTCAGGACTCCTCAATAAGGATAGTGTCGTACTACCTCAGTTGTAAGAGACCTCACTTTGTCTTTTGGTTTTCCATCCCTGCTCTTTGGTTCCTTTAAGGAAATGGCTTCTTTTCTGATCCTTCTGCATATAGCCATTCCTCCAGGAGCTAGTGCCAGCAGAATGAAACTATCAATTTTTATCAGCTTCATTCCACCGCTCCTGTAGAACCAAACAAAAGAGACATCATAAAAGAACAAGAACCAGTTTTTAAAAATCCACTGCTGTAGGGTATGAGACAAACTTGCTGGAGAGCAAAAATTGCAGTCTCCAAAATATCACCTGGAAAAACCTAGGAACATACACATTGCATCTGATGTACCTTACTGGTCTAATCCTCCAGATAGATCTAGGTGGGCAGCCATGTTTGTCTGAAGCACTAAAACAAGTTCAGTGGCACCTTTAAGACTAACAAAGGTTTATTCAAGGTATTTGTGTGCATGCATACATCTTCAGATACAATGAATAATTGAATAAACCTTTGTTGGTCTTAAAGGTGCCACTGGACTCATAATCTATATATCGAATAGCGAAGCAGCCCACTGTGTGCGGATATCTAAATCCGCACATCAGGGGCACCTGGGGGGCAGGGAGATTTTCCAAATCTAAAAACTATAGGGGGGGATACTGAAATCCCCTCAAAAATGAAAGAGCATCTCCTGCGCATGAGCAGGGAACGCTCTTGGAACGGCGGCGGCAGCAGGAGGGGAGGGGTGGGGGGAGAAGGCTTGGCGGGCCAGCAAGGCCTCGCCGCTGGGAGAGAAGGAGGAAAGCTCGGCAGGCTGATGAAGCGCCACCGACGCCACCGGGGAGGGAAGTTTGGCGGGCCAGCAAGGCGCCGCCACCACTGCTAGGGGGATGGAGAAGCTTGGTGGGCCGAGGTCAGGCCTCGCTATGGGTGCCAGGGACGGGGGGGACAGGGGAGAAGCCACTCACCTGTGGCTGCTTCTCCCATGGAGCGTCTCCCCCCCACGCGAGTATCGCGGGTGCCCCTTCTTGTTTGTTCTAATTCTCCAGATGTAACATTACTTTGCATTGGAATAGCACTGGGGTACAGTCCATGTCATCTCTTACAATACTCCAAGGTGGCATAGCTAGGACAGGAGTCCAGGGGTGAGAGAGATGTAGGGTGCTGTAGGTGAGAGCATGACATCACTTCCAGAAAGTGACATGCCTTCTCTAGGAACTGCCAGAAACTCTTTGGTAAAAGCATAACATTTTTGGCAATTTCTAGAGAAGACTGACATCACTTCTGGGTCACCCTGAAAGTGATGTCACACCATTGTGGATGGCAATTTTTTTTTAAAAAAAATCTCCCAACAGCCACTGTAATGAAGGCATTTTGCTACCCTAGGCATAGCATGATTTACACCAGCTCTCAGCAGTCTTAATGGGCACACACTTCAAAGTACTGTCCTTGCTAAACATCTCAGTGATCAGCACAGATTTACATGTAAACAGGACAAAAACCCCACTTAAAGAAAACAGGTGCCTGGATAAACATCCTCATTCAAATATAATGTAAAGTGTCCATTTCTGAATGGGGATGGACAACCTTACATAATGTTTACAAAAACATTAAGGACAAACAAGGATATTAATGCAAAAATGACAAGGGCTACAGTCAAGCAGACTTGGGAAACCTGGAATCAAAAGACTGGCTTATTTTAAGAGCATGTGCTTTCACTTCAAAATATGCACAACTGGACTGAACAACAGCAAGCACTGAAAAGCCTTTGCTTGAATTTTCAAAAATATTGCCTTGGTGGAATCTGCATATTGAAGGGGTTCATCCTCACTTCTTCCGTCTAGTTTTATAGTGCAAGGGGAATCCATAGTCCCTGTTGAAACCTTGTTTCCCACAATTGTGACATATTTTGTTAAGTGTTGCAATAACAAGAGCAAATAAATGTATCAGTGTTGCAATTTAATAAACTCCTAACGTCCTTAAATAATTTAAAATGTTTTCCAGACTGCACACTCAGCCCCAAAAAGGCTCCCGCGTACCACCACAAAAGCTGTGCAAAATATCACAGAAAACAGCATCATGAAATCAATCCACTGTTGAGTGTAGTGACCACATGCAAAAGAGCTCCTGTACCTTCAGGAAACTGCACATATGAGGGAATTTCAGCAGGTACCATTTGTCATGTGAAGGTGAGAAAAGCTGCATCTGCTAAAATCCCTTCTCTCCAACACATCTACCCACTCTAAGAATAACCTTTGCAAAACCCAAGTGGTGAGACTGAAGAACTCTTTGCATGTTAAGATAAAAACAACAAAACTCATAAAAAGGTTAGGCAAAAGTTCAGAAATTACACACAGAATAAAATGGCAATGTTTAAGTTTACTCTTCTGCTTTAAACACAGCAATGAGGAATATGGACATTTTTAATGTGCTAAGTATTAGTATGTGTTCAGTATTAGGCAACACAATTTAAGAAAATACACACCAAAAAACCCCTGGAGAGCAGCAATAAACATCATAAAATATTTAGAACTTGTATTACAATAATAAAGGTTAAAGGATGGACATTTCCACACAGCGTAGATAAAATACAGGAAAACAGAGGAAACTGTAATATTGTCCAAATATTTAGAAAGTTCTCATAAGGAAGATGCAGATAAACAGCTTTCTTTATCAGTTGAGGGTAGGGCACAATATAATGGATTTAAGGGACAGGAAATTAGATCTAGACCAACATTCATTCTGAGTAACAATAGCTGGAACAAAATATTCTATTGTGAAGGACTTATATATGTCAAAAACAGCATGTTGGACTTAGATTCAGGTAAGTAGCCATGTTGGTCTGAAGCAGTAGCTGAGGAAGTGTGCATGCACACAAAAGCTTATACCCAGAATAAAATTTTGTTGGTCTTAAAGGTACCACTGGACTTAAACTTTGTTCAGCACCTTGAACTGAATCTGGTAGCAAATCAGAAGTTGATACAGCTGCAGAAACACAAGGTATGATCTCTGTTCTCAGTCCCAGATAAACCAGGAAGCCACGTTTTGTACTAGCTGAAATTTCTGAATTGTCTCCAAGGGCAGTCCCATGTAATATAAATTGTAGTAGCCAAGGCTAGATCTTACTGATATACATGGATCAGCATGGCAAGGTCTGCCCTGTCTTGGAAGCATAGCTGTCTCTATGCCAAATATAGATAAAAATGCCTTTTTGGCAATAGCAGCAATACGTTTTTCAAATAATCCAGAACCTAATAAAACTGCTAAACTCTTCACCCAACTTAATAAAAGCACATTGACACCATCAACTTCAAATAAATTGAAAACCTTCCTGAGAAACCTACCAGTAATATCTTCAACTTGTTTGGAATCAGTCAATTTCAGCGTGTTTGCTCTCATCCATTTGATCACAGCTTTCAGGCACTGGTAAAGACAGAGATGGCAACTTCTTGTCGCTTTGTTAAAGAGATGTAGAGCTAGGTGTCATCAGCATATTGATGACAACCCTCCAGTTAGCTACAAACAATCAAACAGGAATGGTGACAAAATTGAACCATGAGGTTCTGTATCACACACAGAACTGGGGGTGGGGGTGATTCCACCTTTCTAATAACCATTTTCTATGACCTTTCAGAAGCACTTGAGGGCTACCCCACAGAACCTACCTGATGTTCCACCTGGCTTTATATGGTAACATGAGCCACCATATTAAGTGCAACAGACAATACTAACAAAAATACAATGCAATGCTAAGCAGGGTTACACCATTTTAAGTCCACTGAAGTCAATGGGCTTAGAGGAGTACAACTCTACCTAGGATTGCAATGATAGTAGTATTACCTTTATCCATTTCCAAATGCAGATTTAGCACCAGGACTACCAAGACTGCATCTATACCACAACCAGATCTGAAAACAGACTGGAAAAGGGTCAAGGAGGTTTCATTCAAGTAATGCTACAGCAGCTCTGCCACCACTCGCTCAACAACCTTGCCCAGAAAAAAACGAAGCATTAGAACACGTCTAAAACTGACCATTTCCTTACTGTCCAAAGTTGGATTCTTCAACCCCACACCTTTTAAAAAAACTGATGGTTATTCACTGTCAAACAATAAGGCATTTTGAACAGCCATCCCCTAATTCCTGTTGGCTGTATTTTACAAGCTGCAATGTACAAAGATCCAATGTGTAAGCGGGCCTTCATAACCCACAGTAGCCTGTCTGACAGGGCAATCAATCCAAAAAGATCCATTAAAAAATGACAAGTGGACACATCAGATACCCCTTGATATTGCCTCTGCATTTAGAGTAGAGTCTGACAGACTGAATGCGACTTTATCAGCAAAAAGCTGCACAAGGTTGTTTAGAGCAAGCTACTGGATTCATCCTCCATGAGTTTGCATCTAGGTTTTAGCAAACCACAAACCACATATGAAAGAGTTCAGTTGGATAATATTTGGCAACAGTGATTCTTTTGGGCCCAGGAACTCTCTGCCACCATCACCTCAAAGGCCTGCAACTGATCTCTGTGACATGCTTAGTCAACGTCAGTGACAGTTCTCCTCCACCACCATCATCATCTCCATTGTCATCATTATCATGTGCCATCAAGTCACAACCAACTTACGGCAACCCCATGAAGTTCCACCTCATGTGGTTTTCAAGGCAAGAGATGTTCGGAGGTGGATTCCTCATTGCCTTCTTCTGCATAGCAATCCTGGACTTCCTTGGGGGTCTCCCATCAAACTACTAACCACCCCTGTACTCACTTTGCATTCTTCAGCTCTCCTATATAAATCTATGATGGTGGTGGTGGAAAGTGCCCTCAAGTCACAGCTTATGGAGACCCCACAAGGTTTTCAAGGCAAGAGATTTTCAGAGATGGCTTGCCATTGCCTGCCTCTGCGTAGTGACCCTGGACTTCCTAGGGTGTCTCCCATCTTAATACTAACCAGGGCTGACCCTGCTTAGCTTCCAAGATCAGGCTAGCCTGGGCCATCCAGGTCAAGGCACAGATCTATGTGGCAAGGGAGAAGTCACTAGGGAACAGTCCTCTTAATAGTTCCTGCTAACCCCACATTCTACCAGATCACCATGGCATCTGCAGAGTCATTGATGCCATTTCTCAAACAACCCCCAGAGCATTTGGGAATACTATAGGATCCTTAAATTCCCAATGGCAGAGCATCCTAATGGGATACTTGTAAATAATCATAACGGCATTATTCTCTAGCCTATCCTGAGATTTCTACAAAATTGCTAACGTCAACAAATCTTACTACATTTATAACACGCTTTGCCTTTTGGAAGCACACAGCCCCCTTACCAACGTAGCCTCCCTGCCAGTCTTAGACCTTCTTTAATAAACCAAAAACCTTGTAACACAAGATCACCGCATATTATACGGCAAGGAAAACAAAGTAAAAGTCACTGGACTCAAAGTAAAAGAAACTCACTGTAAATTAACAAGACCAATTCTACCAACTCTGCTCAGGCAGCAAAGGTATACACTTACTCAGGAGTAAGTCCTACGGAACTCACTGGGACTTACTTCTGAGTAATCATGGATAAGATTGTGTTGGCAGCCAAAGTTCTTACTGGACTGTAAAGTTCAGCTTGACTCAGTCTCAAGGCACTAATGTTATAAATATGGGCAAGGGGGAAAACAAGCAATAACAAAACAAGAGATCAAAGCAGTGCATTCTACGGCATTTAACACACCACTGATGTTAAATGAATGCTAAATATTCCAAAGCACTGAAACAAGTTGGAAGACATTATTAGTAGCAAAAAAACCATCCAAAGTTCGAAAACTGAGCATTCTAAAAAGTATGCAACAGCCTTGGAAGATTAGGGCTGTGGTCACACACACTAAATAATCCACTTTCAATCCACTTTCAGTGCACTTTCAAAGTGGGTTTTCCCAGTTCACACAGTAAAAATCCAGTTGGAAAGTGGATTGAAAGTGGATTATTTAGTGTGTGTGACCGCAGCCATCGGTAGTATGTCCCTCACTTAGCCAGGGGCCATGGCTCAGTGGCTGAGCATCTGCTTTGCATACAGAAGGTCCCAGTTCAATCTCTGGCATCTCCAGTTGAAAAGATCAGGTAGCAGGTGAAAGACCTCTACCTAACAACCTGGAGAACTGCTGCCAGTCTGAGTGGACAATACTGACCTTGATGGACTGATGGTCTGAGTCAGTATAAGGCAGGTTCATGTGTGTTCATGTCTGAAGAGCTACCAGGTCAAGGGCCAGCAAGGCATGAATCACGGCTAAGAACCCTCCTCTACTTCTCACTTCAGCAGATATATAGAGCTGGAACCAAAACATTTTCCAGTGTAGAATGACTTCATCCTGCAGTGGCTGTAGCCATTGATATATATCCCTGAATCTAAAATTTGCAGACAATGCTGTTAACTAAAGGAATGACAGAACTAGGGCGCCACAAAATACATGCACTGAGACCAATTAACCCTTGTGTTGCTGCACATCCTCACTAGCCCATTGTCAACGCTTGTTTCTTTCTTTCACATTTGACTTGTCCATGTGACTTACCCAAGCAAACACCAAAAATGCATCTCCTTAGCATATGTGCAGAACAGATGTGCCATGTTATTGCAGGCAGTGCAGTCTCCTTTCTCAGTACTGACAAGCCTTGCTCTGTAATGGTGTGAGTTCCATACTAAATTAGCTTCTCAGTCTAGTTCACCTGAAAGCTAGTTGGCCACAGCTTCACCAAACAAAGGTTGTTCATCAAGCATAACATTACCCAGCCACTCAGGTGCATTCCCTACAAATCCTCTGCACTCCTCCATCACTCTGTCCTTCTCTTCCAACAATTCACACATTTCTGTTCTACTGGTTTGTGTTTTAATTTTGTGGTTTGTAACTGTAAGCTACTTTGAACATAACTCTGAAGAAGCAGCATATTCTAAATAAGTAAATCTCATTGCAGAATTTTTGCCAGGATTCAGCAACCTGAGCTTCCATGAGAATTTCTAGTGCTGTTGTTACATAAGTTAAACATGCATTCATCCCATTTATTTATTTATTTTGCTGATGCCCACTTCATTTTTGTAAGTCTCCTCTGGAATACAGGGAACTACATGGAAGAAGGGTATCTTGGACCTTATTGCCTGTTACCTTGTATCCCAGAAAAAGAAGCAGAATTGCAGCTCACTGTTTGACCAATACAGAAAATATTCCACCTTAACCTCATCATAGCAGTGACCAATGCTTTGTTCACTTAATCCTACAGAAAACAGAGAAGTGAAGTGAATGACCATATCTCTGCTTGTGTCATCCCCCCTCTTCCTTACTTACACAAACACACACACAGGGCATGTATGGCCAAGGAAAAGGCCAGAGGAATACAGCCCTTAAATTTCAATGCATGACTGTACATTATACCATATAAACAATACTCTATGCATACCCCAGCTGATAACTCCTTGTACAAAATTTAAATGTTAAGAGTTTTTGTACATTTATTGGTATCCTTTGCTTATCATTTA
Source organism: Gekko japonicus (assembly GCF_001447785.1). NCBI lineage: Eukaryota > Metazoa > Chordata > Lepidosauria > Squamata > Gekkonidae > Gekko > Gekko japonicus. The sequence goes on from NW_015177010.1 coordinate 1,020,137, forward strand.
CATGCAAGGTAATGGTTAAGAAAAAAATAACCACCAGGGGAGAAATATGTACAAATTATGGATGAATCTAAAGATCCCTGCACCCTGCAAGAATTCAAGAGATATCTTCTCCCCACCAAAATAGTGCATACATGAAGCTGCCATATATTGTATCAGACCATCAGTCCATCAAGGTCAGTATTATCTATTCAGACTGGTAGCTCTCCAGGTTCTCAGGCAAAAGTATTTTCACATCACCTACTGCCTGGAGATGCCAGGAGTTGAACTGGGGACCTTCTGCCTGCAAAGCATTTCCACTGAGCTACAGCTCAAAATACATCTCTCCTAGAAATTCAACAATTTGTTATTAATCAGTTCCTTATTGAAACATGACTCTGAACAATATGCATCATTGGCTAGAAAAACCATGCTGCTCCAATGACCCACAAATCGGTGTAGATGGAGGAATATGGTGGAACCAACTTCATGTGTTGCATAGTCTAAGAAGTTGAAGTCTCACTGGGATAGGGAAAAAACACACCAACTTCGGCACACAAAACAATGTAGGTATTCTTTCAGGAGTTCATATACAAGCTATGAAATATAGGAGGCATATTTAGTCACATTTTACTAGAGTAACTACTACAAATAAGCACTCTGGCATTTGCTAATGTTCACAACAACTCAGTTCTGCACTCCTACATGTGTCTGTATAGGTCTATGCAGGCAAAGGAAAAAATCTTATGTTAGATAGTCAATGATTTGAATCAAATGCCAGAGGCAGCTACCACCGGGCGTTTGGAGGATACATCTGTGTAGAGGGTGGAAATCTAGCTGCTTCTAGTGTTGCAAGACCACAGCCAGCAACAGCAAGGATGAATTCGGGGGTGGCATGCTGATATAACTTATGGGAAAGAATGGAAGTTTTTTAGGAAGTTTTTTTAATGAAAGCGCTATGATTTTACCATAGGGTTTTTGTAAAATGCTAGAGCATCCCCCATGTTATTTACAGTTTTTACTAGACATGATTTAAGTGTCCCAGTCAACAACAGCGAACACACGCACCCATTCCTCCCACTAGCACTTGAGGAGCATTCCAGCAATGACCTACGAGGCCTGGCAACCCTAGGCAGCAGGAGATACAACAACAGACATAGTTATGTGTAATAGAATCACTGAGGGACTACATCTCCCAACAGCCTCTGAGTGACTGAGAAACAGTTTATTTTTTATTTATCCATTCAACTTATATCCTGCCCTCCCCACCAAGGCAGCTGCCTTTTCCTGAATGGGCAAGGGAGAAAAAGGGAGGGAAAACTGAGAGAAGCAGTTGGAGACGGAACAGGCTTGTGAGAGGTAAAAGGGGCACCAGCGGACTGTAATTTAGAATTTAAAACTTCTTGGAGTCCTGCTGTAAGGCTGAAGCTCCAGGTACAGACCTTGCTTAAATTTCACTGAGTCAGGAAAGCTGGTAAGCCCAGAAGGCCTCGTTAGACACACCTACGATTGCAGGCCTGAGCCTCCAGGTGGGGCCTGGAGGTCTCCCGGAATTACAACTGATCTCCAGACCATTTAGATCAATTCCACTGGAGAAAATGGCTGCTTTGGACTATACGGCCTTATACCCTGCTGAGGTCCCTCCCCACATTGCACCTTCCCAGGCTCCCCCCCCCCAATCTCTAGGAATTCCCCACCCAAAATTGGCAACTATAGGGCTGCCAGGCCTCCTCTTAGTCCACCATTACTCTCAGGGAAAACTAGAAAGCGAAACAGAGCTACCCTACATCACTTCTGGGATTTTCCTGGAAGGGACACAGTGGTGCACAGGACCATCTCAGCCCTCCCCCCACCATGTCCTTGTCTCCGAACCTCCTGGCAACCTTAGAACCCAGTTATTAAGCTTCCCTATTTACCTACCACATTAAAGTTCTACTCTACTACAAGTCAGACCAGTTTGCTGGAACACACCAGAGCTGAGAAAGAAGTTGCAAGCCCCAAAATGCCTTCACTTCAGCACTTGCTCAAGTATTGTTTGCACAGGCCTGCTACCAATTCGTATAGCCATTATGGATAGAAGGTTAAGCATGTACACAGCTGTTAAGCATGTACATAGCATAACCTTGTCAATTCATTAAATAGTAACAGAAAGTTGTAACAGAGATACAAAGAGTGCATTTCTGATCCGCTGTGATCAACAGAAGTCTATACCAGTAACTTTTTGTGGGGAGTGGACTATTATTTTTACTAGCTCACAGGCCATCAAGTTTGACAGGAAAGGCAAAAAGTTCCACCTCTGTTCCCAGTACCCTTCTCCTACTCTGCTCTCTCATACTTCACCCGAATGTTCATAACTGAAGCAATTCTAAGTTAGAAATGTCCAGGCCACCCTTTGTCAGAGGTGGAGGGAAACTTTTGCCTCACTACAACACTATCTGTAGATGCAGAGCTTTATTTTTCCCCACATGAATGAATTATAGTTTTATTTTGTCAGTGCAGGTTCTCTGGAGAAAGGGTTTTAAAATTCTCTGGATAAACAGCCATTAATTTTAATAAGAAGAAAGTAAAACCACTGAGAGGCACAAGTGAGAGGCGGAATTTGTCCCATAGAATTCAACAAGAAGCCACTGAGAACCAAGCCAGTCCTTGTGTTGGAGTCTCCAGGTTCTGTTCTTTGGTCATGCTACAGTGTGACAGAATATTGGCAAGTTGAGATTGAATGCTGGGAAGCCTGTTTATTGGTCACAGATCATTTTTAAGTAAACCCAGCCTTTCTATGAACAACTTAAGAAAGTTAACATCATGCCTAACCAAATGGTTATATAAAAACAGAGTAGAACACAACAAAGCACACCAACAACCAAACTGAGCCCCTGGTCACACGGGCCGGATATCGTGGGGGGAAGGCGTGGCTAATTGCCCCAGAGGAAACTAACGTGCGGCCGCCCGAGCACATATCCCGGTCAAGGTCCCGTGGTTAGGGGGACATACCGACCAGATGGGTATCCTGCAGCGTGGCACAGAAGCCGCGCCGCACGATCGCACTAGCAATCGCTCTTTGTGCACATGTGCTGTTGGGTGCTGTTGCGCAACCTGCGGAGACAGGTGCCAAATGCCACATAAGTCCACCGGAAACGCGATCAGACACCCGCCCTTGGCCCGCGGTTTCCGGAAATGAGTACCTCGTAAGTACTAGTTTTTTCATCCGCACCTTCGGCGGGGAGCCACAGGTTCACCATGGGAGCACTGCGCTTCCCAAATGTTGGGGTGTAATCACACCCAGAAAATCCTTGGGACTCCCGTGCCTCTCCCGCGGCAACTTTGCCGTGTGACCGGGGCCTGAGTCCAGCAAAAAATACTGGAAAATACATGTTAAATAGCCAACAGTAGTAACACCCAGCAGAATCAAGAAAAAAGCCCTCCAAAAGGTTCTTCTGAAAGACTATAGACCTGGGGCCTGGAATACTGATTTATTTACCTGTTTATATGCCACTTTTCTCTCCAATGGGGACCCAAAGCAGCTTACATCGTTCTGTTCTCCTCTGTTTCATCCTCACAACAACCCTGTGAAGTAGGCTAGGCTGAGAGTGTATGACTTCAGGAAGGCAGATACAACATAGCAAGAGGCCCAATTTCTATTGAAGGCCATACAAGGGACGTAATTAAAAGGACAGGGAATGTGGGAACTTTAGACAGAACTGAGGATGAGCTTAGATTTATTCCAGGAGAGGTGGTCCATCAATTATGTGAGCTACAGACTGTAGAGATATTAAAGAAGAATAGTTGGATTTATACCTCACCCTTCACTCAGAGTCTCAGAATGGCTTACAATCTCCTTCCCTTCCTCTCCCCACAACAGACATCCTGTGAGATAGGTGGGGCTGAAAGAACTCTGAGAGAACTGCTCTTGAGAGAACAGCTTTGAGAGAGTTGTGACTGACCCAAGGTCACCCAGCAGCTGCATGTGGAGGAGTGGGGGATCAAAACCAGTTTTCCAGATTAAAGTCCACCGCTTTTAACCACTATACCAGTCTTGTGGACAGAACCAAGAAGCAAACTGATGAATGCTGTTTTTATTTGTATTATACAGTAGCACTATACACACACATGGTATTTACAAGCTAAAGGGCAGGTTCTTGCTCCATGGATCTTTTGCTATATTCAACAGTGAGATAAATAAAAAGAGGGCTGAGACAAAGGATCAATGGGAGAAATGCAACAACACATACTTCCAGATTCATTAGGGGGGTTCGGTCTACAGCTACAAAGACCCATTGAAGTCTAACAAAATATTATGAAATAAAAGCTAGAAGAAACTACAAACACATTATTCATGGAAGTATTTAAATATGAACCACCATTCTACCACCCGTTACAAAATATTATTTTGTGTCCTTAAAGGGTGTCTTAAAATAACAGGAGACATAAAGATACTCTTTGAGCTGCAAACTAACAAAGGCAGCTTCTAGGCAGGGGCTTTCTTTTGGCTTCCTTCATTTCAGCATTCTGCATCTCATCTGTAGCTTCTGAGACTACAAGCGAGTGGTGTTATCTCACAGAGTAGGAGAGTCATAAAATACACCAGCAGTGTTGGATTCTGTCAAACGTTAACATGTTACTGCAGCCAAGCTCCCGTTTTTACCTGTGCTGTGGCATGGGTCTGAAAAACATAATGCATCTGCCACTCTGAGGGTTTCAGGATTTGTGGGTAGGGAGGAGAGGCATTACAATTTGTTGCTGGATACCTTATAAAAACCTGTCCCTGGGAAGCTGATGCATCATCTGGGTTGCCTCTTCTGCCTCAAGCTTTCAGTAAACAAGCAGTGACATGAAAGAAAATCTCCCCAGCAAAAGACTGCATTTCACTGCTCCCACAGCACAGTCTCTAGCTAGTCAAGCCACTGCATATAACTAAGTTTTATTCCTCTTCTCTCTCTCTCAGCTTTCAGTTGCACGTCTACGATTTCCTGTGGAAAAATGAATGCTTTTGAAGTATGCATGTATAATCTGTGCAGCTCTACCATATGAGGAGCCTCTACAAAAATACACACAGAAAGGAAGAGAGACAAAACAAGAGCCACACAGCCAAGAGCTCAATTGTGAAGTTCACTGCAGATGTTATTACAAATAATGCCCAGAGATGCCCCTCAAATCTGTCTCTCCCTAATCCCTTCAGCCTTTCTTCCCTGTCACAATCTACTGTGCAAACGACTGGGCTGCAGTCCCAAAAGAGAAGGTTTTCATCCTCATGTAATATAACCAACAGAAAGAACAAGACAGTAATATCTGAAACTGCCTCTGTCCCCCCTCACACACACACACAGGGGGAAAGGCCTGATTACCCATCTCTCTCCTGCTCACCACCCTAGATGCATATGATTAAAGCCTTATGAATACCCCACAGCATAGTGCTTGCACACAGATGTCTGGGGGTTGGTGGGGAAGTGGGTGGTGCGCAGAGATCCCAAATTCAACAGTTAGACTGATGCTAATACCAGATCCTCAGCCTCTTTTGTGTTCCTTTAAACTGCATCAAGGTAAAAAAAATAAAATAAAGGTGAGGGCTTTTAAAATATAGATTTTTTTAAAAACCCAACGGTCCCACCCTCCCCTATTCTACTCAACAGAATGAGAAGGAATCCAGCAGGCTAGGGAAGACAGGGCAAGAGGCAGAAGCTTTTTCATAAAGAATCTCAAGGCCAGTCCTGAAGGTACAGCCAGAGTTCTGTCCAAGGGAGCAGCTGAGCCATAGTGGAAAAGAAGAAGAAAGCAGCGGTTGACTTCTGCTTTGCAGTTTCCTGGAAAATGGGGGTATTTTCACAAGCGACTTTAGCCTGTTGAGCAAACTGTGCATGCATGTGAATGACCATCATGCAATTCTGAGAGTGCACAAATCCAGGTTTCAAGAACAGATGAGAGCTACACATACAGACAAATTTACATTTCAATTATCATGGGCTTTCTGCGCCACTCATAAAGAGATGCACTCTTTACTGAAGGGCAACTGTGGGTCCTTCATGAATTACTATTATCATACACTTGTGGGAAAATGTTCTCTCCCATGCCCATCTGATATGGGATGCAGTGGTCACTACAGCAGGAGAACTTGTAAACAAAGGTAGTATAGACAATTTCTGCAATGACTTCCTTTGTGAAGAGATCATTTAATCAATGAAGAGCAGTCATATCAAAGATCCATGGACAATACTTGAAACTATCTTGCAGTCATTTAACAGAAAACCCTGACAAACGGACAGTCAGTACTTTCACACCAGTTGGACTGAGCAGTCCCCAACCTTGGAGACGCTGCAAAACCTGACTGGCTGCTGCACCCCTGGGAAGAGGGCAAATTCTGGAAGAATTCGGTACAACAGAGAAGCTACTCATGTATGATGCTGAGTCAGTCAGGTTTGGGGATGGGTGGACATTGAACAACATGAAACAACGTGAGCAAAAGGATGCGAGAAACGCAGAAGGAAAGATTCAGGTGCTGAAGTGAACACAGGGTGGCCCCAGTGGTCTCAAAAGTATCAGAAATGCAGACCTCCTAAGAACTAGCAATGGAATGAGAATCCATCTTGATTGCTCCTGCAGAACAGGTGGGCATGGGTGGAGGGCAACCATCCACAACTGAGTTCCAAGGGTCCCTGGTTTTTCACTGTCTGCACCACAAGCAGGATGAGATCCAACCTTCCAGAAACACTTTTAAGTGTACAGATCTCAGTAGCACTCCGGCTGGGCAATCACATATACCTCTGCACCATACAAGGAGTTAAAGTACAATCATTTCCAGTACAGATCTAATGGGAGGCATTAAATACACTGTGCAAGAAACAAGTGGGTATGGCATATAACCCTCAGCCCTGGGCAACATATCTGGGCATGGTACACAACCTTCCTCTTCTCAACAATACAGCATACATCCCGCCACTGAAGATGACTGTTAGTGCATGCATGTAACAAATCCCATCAGGGGTTATCTGATGCAGCCTCCCCAGCACTGTTCAGCAGGAATACAGCATCACCCCTCCAATGTGTACAAGGTGTTCTCCAAAATCCAACCAGGGGATACAGTTATCCACAACAATGGGCACTGCCAGGCCTCTCCAACATTACTGCAAATGGGTAGACAGAAGCTACAATCATACATAGCAATGCACAGGAGATACCCTGACAGTGCACTATTTCCACACCAGCACTCCTGATGGGACACCGAATTTTACTTTGTAGTTCTACCCTGACACTGAAGGCTGATTACAAAATCAGAAAATGATACAGCGAAGAAGTATATGGCATGCTATAAACAATGCAAAAAACTGGATTACAAAGAATCAAGGGGACAAATGCAGTAAAAGCCAGAGGGAGGGAGGAGCTTACAAGTTCACCCCTCTACTTGTCATTCCACAAGTTAGAAGAAGAGGCCAATGAATTTGTTGATTTAGCATGAATGGGTTTTCCCAGCTTTCCTCAAGAAAGGTCATTTCATTTTCATGAACGCAGACCTAAACTTGGCAAGGTAAATCTGTATGCACCGCAACTTAGGTCTCATCTGTCCCACTTTTAAGATGCTCCGCTCAGCCTCTTTCACGACTGATTATCACCAAAGAGCACCGACCTGCACGTCTCTCGGAAGCGCCTCACTTCCGCGGCGCTCGGCGGCACAGGGCCGCCTGCACAGAGACGGCTGCAGCCAGTCTCCCCTCCCCGGCACTACAACAACAGGTGGGCAGGGCCCTGCGCAGCGCCTGCCTGACTCACCGCTGGCGTTCTTCCCGCAGATGAGGTGTTGGTAGGGCTGCAGCAGACCCCACAGCTCCGAGTCGTTGCTGACCGTCTGCTCCAGGGATTCCAGCGTAAACTTTGGCGCTTCGTGGCTGGTGCTGTTGCTGCTGCCGCCGTTGCTCTCCCGGTCCTTGTCGGCAGTCCCGGGAGCGGGGGGCGGCAGCGCAGCAGCGGGCACCGCGGCAGAGGGAGCGCCACAGCCGGCACTAGCGCCTGGGCCCCTCTGGTGTTGTGGCGGGGGCGGCGGTGGTTGTTGGTGCTGCTGCTGCTGCGAGGGGGGCGGCGGTGGTAGTTGTTGTTGTGTCTGGTGGTGGAGGAGCAGATGGTGCTGCTGCTGCTGCTGGTGATGGTGGTGGTGGTGGTGCGGCGGCGCCGAGGCCCCGGCAAACTGGAGGGCCCGCGCGTAGACCTCTCGGAAGAGGTTCTCCAGGCAGGCGGTCAGGTAGATGGCGGCGTGCTCGTGGATGCGCACGGCCACCCGGCTGTCCACCATCCAGCGGTAGAACTTGCCCACCGAGAAGGTGAGGCCGCAGCGGGTCGACTTGCCCCGGCTGAAGCGGTCGCCGCCGCCGCTGCTCATGTTGTAGAGGGACAAGGCGCCGAGGGCGGCCGCCGCGCACCTGGCCGACAGGCTCCAGCCCAGGACGATCTCCATGGCGCTCTGGATCTCGTACTTGGTGCACTTGGCGAAGCGCAGGCTCAGCCGCTGAGCCTCCCGGGCCAGCCTGACGAGCGCCCGGCTGGCCAAGGTGGAGAGCCGGGCCAGCGCATCCTTGGAAGGCGGGCTGCCCCCGCCGCCGCCGCAGCTACTGACGGTGGCGGAGCTGGCGGCGCTGCTGGAGCTGGCGAGGGTGGCCGTGGCCCCGGCCCCCAGGCCCCTGGGCTCCGGGCGCGGCAGGAGGAGCAGCGCCTCCACCTCGTCGAGGCTCCAGGGGACCTCCTCAAGGTCAGGCAGCAGCCTGGAGCAGTGTTGCCCGGCGCAGTCCAGCACCTCGGAGTCTTCCACTAGGACAGTGTTGACGGTGTCGAAGCTGTTGTGTCGACTGTGCATGGAGTCAGTTAGAGGCTGCCAGCCGTTGCCTCCATAGGGGTACGCCGCGTGGGGGGAATCGGAGCAGCACAGGGACAAGTTGGAGGACCTGACGGAGTCCGCGGCGCCACCATAACCAGAGTCGAGGGTCAGATCTTCCAGCGTCCTCACCACAGTCTTACCTCTCCTTGCCATCGCTGCACTTCATGCTGCACCCGCAGGGAAACTTTTTCTTTTTTAAAAGGAAGAAGAAAAGTAGTCGTAGGGGGGGGGATGTTCGGGGGTGGCTGGCGGAGGCTCCACGGCTCCACTGGCGCGCGCGCGCTTTACTGCTGGTTTGGCACGTCTTTAGATCCACACGCGAGACAGGAAAACCCCGAACCGCCTCGGCGGGAGAGAGCTCGGCGAAAGTCGCATCGAACGCCCCTGTGTTCCGTCTCAATTCGGAGCAGCAGACGCCACTTCCAGACTCCTTCCTCCTCCGCGCCCGGACTCCTGCACTGCACTGGCCCGCAAACCCAAACCAGCCGGAGAAGTCAAGGCGGGGGAGAGGCGGGGATATGCAAAACACCTAGAAAGAGAGCCAATGGGGTGGCTGGTATTAATTTCACTGCTACTTTCCCTCCCTCCTTCCTTAGCGGCTGCAACTGCAAGCCGCGCAGAGGGTTCACTTTTTTAGAATTCGTAGTGAATCCACCGACTCCAATCTTGCGCTCATAAACTAGATTTGGGGCGTGTTAACAGGAACTGGGTTTGGGTTTGCTGGCTTCCAGTCCCTCAGTCCCCACTCTGATGGTATGTTGCTGGCAATTGCGGAGAAAAAGAGCCCGCAGGATAAATTTAGCCGATCCAAAATAAGACGGCGGGGCCAAGGAATGGATAGCAGTGATTTTCGTGTCGAAGACCAGCCTAAAATTCCACGCTTGCGGTGCATTTCATTTCGAGCAGGTAGTGAAAATCAGAGACGTTTTTTAAAGGGCTGCGGCGGCTGCAGATTCTTGAGACAGCGTTATGTGTCACGTTGGTTTACAGCCCTGGAAATATTAACATGCCGAGCAGCCTCGAGACCTTTCCTGTTTGTGTGGCATCTTCTCTGCAGGTGAAGATCTGCAATCGCTTGTGAGCGGCGCTGGCTCCTCCGCTGGCATTTCGCCGCCTGTGTGTGGAGCAATCTCCGAAGGGCTTGCAGGTTAGAGCACGCATTGTCAAATGGCTGGCTGGTGCAGCGGCAGCACGCATTTCGAAACAAGGACTAGTGAAGAGCCAGCGTGAGGCAGAGAGAGAAGGAAGGGTCGGTTGTTTTCAAAGTCCCGGCTGACCAGCGCAAGATTGACTGAAGCTGAGGTTGCGCATTCCAAATATTATTTTGGAATTCTCACCGGTGGTGGAAACTCACCTATTAAAGCAAGAGCCTTAAACATCATCAGGGTCTCCTGGGCATCCAGGATGGCCCGGGACACCCATTTGAGGCCCCCAAAAACTGCGGAGGCCCCCAAAAACAGGGCATTGAATGCACGGGGATTTGGGTTGTAGTTCTGTATGGCATCCTATTGAAAGCATTTTAGCCCACATTCCCCCCCCCAACCAGACTAAATAGGACATTAAGCATTCTCACAGCCAGTCACAGTGCAGTCAGAGTTGCCCTCTTTTAATGCCACTGTCATTCTTTTTAGTGTGACTTTAACAAATTGCAAGCCGGCTGACTCCCATGCAAATAGATGCACAGGTGAAATGGTTTCAGGTTGTAAGCAATCTCTTTTGCATCCTGTACTTCCAGGCAGGTTTTCAGAAAGTCAGTAGTCCTCCTGCTGGAGAAGGGAAGCAGTCAGACATCAGGAAGTGGATTTGAGCAATGCTTCCTTTTTTTCAGAGCCACCTTTTCCCTCTGGCCTTGCCATGGTATCTTGCTTTCTGTAATGTGAGAGAATTGTGGGGGGAGGTGGGCATTGGGAAGAAAAGTCAGGGGTACTCAAATTGAGATTAAATGGGTGCTGTTAGCAAGACTCACCTCCTTCTCCCCCATCCCCGCTGCTCAAAAATGTAGCTTTACATAAGATACTATATTTCAACCTAGCCTACTTTGCAGGGGGGTTGTAAGAGTAAAGTTATATAAGGATATATTGCAATAGATTATTACGTTTATTTATTTAACATATTTATATCCTGTCTTGTCTCCTTGGACTTCATGCAGCTGACAAAACAATATGTCACTAAGTCAGCAAGATAAAAACAGCATAGCCACATCTGCCTTTCCTTGAATAATGGTCATTTGCTGTGTTTGCCTACATGGTACACTGACACGGGGGTAACTCTCATTAATGTCCACAAGAGCTTACTGCCAAGGAACAGATTTGGCAGCAGCAAGTTCACTGGACAAAATACCAGTGTAAATGCCCCCCGTTTGCACATATTAAAGGACTAAACATATGAGTAACCACTGGAAGACCTCACTGTAGCATTTAATATCCTAGGAAAACTGCTACGAAAGGGAGAGTACAGTCACAGTGAGAACTAAGCTAAAGCTAATAATGATTCCTGGATGGAATCATTATTAGCTTTAGCTTAGTTCTCACTGTGACTGCAAGACTTTGTCTGAGGTCATATTACTTTCTTTGATCTTTAAAAATTTGCCCTGCTTTTCAATAGCACTATCAAGTGGTCTATAATAAAAATATTAGAAACACACATGTATGACTTTAAAAACTTACAGCAGATAAGAGCAGAATAAGCCAGAAATCCAGCATTCCTTGGAAAGGGGAAATCAGAATATCCCCTCTACTACTGCTGCTGATTCAAACCAAAAGTCCATAAAAGGAGAGTACTCTTCTTTAGTCTTCTTTTGAATCTTGAAAGGAATGGAGCCAAAATACACATTTCTAGAGAACTCCTGGTGCAGCTACTGAGAAGGCCCTATCACACGTGACTGGCCTTCTAATGGGGAGCCTCTCCAACCAACTTGACAAGGGCCAGAAGTTCATGCTGGAGAAGGTGGCGCTCAAGGTAACCTGGTTCCAAGCCATTTAGGGCTTGAGTTATGACTACAGTAGGAGTTCACACAATGAAATTCTTCCCCATAAAATTCCCTCCAGAAAGAAAACTTGATAAGCATTTTCCCTGTCTGATTTTGGAGGTTGAATGCAGTTGGAGGTTAAATAGATTTGCATGCCAACAGATTGCACAGACCTGGAGCCTCAAGTAGTGTGGCCCAGAAACTTAGGTACACTTTCCTGGGAGTAAGAACAATTGATCATGGTGGGACTTGGTCCTGAGTAAAGAGACATAGGACTGTGAGGCCCACTTGTGGCTTAAAGGTAATGGTTTCCCTTGCTCAAAAGTTAGTCGAATCCGACTATGGGGCAGTGCTCATCTCCGTTTCCAAGCCAACGAGCCAGCACTGTCCGAAGACATTTCTGTGGTCATGTGGCCAGCATGAATAAATGTCGATGGGCACGGAATGCTGTTATCTTCCCACTGAAGCGGTGCCTATTTATCTACTTGGAATTTTTTGCTTTCAAATTGCTAGGTTGGCAGGAGCTGGGGCCAGGGAGGGCAGCTCACTCCATCATGTGGCACTCGGGTCTCAAACTGCCGAGCTACAGACCTACCGGTCTGCAGCTTCAGTGTCTTAACTTCTGAGCCACCGCAGCCCCTTACTTGTGTCTTACCAAACTCCTAATAGCTGGCAAGTGTACATTTATTATATACTACTGTTCATTTCAGTGGGATCCAGGGTAGCCACAGTATGGCACAGAGGAATACTTCCGCTCCAAAGTTTTCACTCCACCCCAATGATATTGTCAAGTGACATCATAATCCCTTATTAATATTGATAGAGTTGAAGCTGGCATAGTGGCTGCATAGGAACCCTTCCCCTCTCAAGTCACTTGATTACCTTAGGAGTAGAAGTAGGAGCAGTAATGGCACCTCTAAGACACTAGCATGAAACTAGAAAATGCCAAAAGTAGGAGGAAAATGCATTGAGTATGGGCTTAGGCCAAAGTCACATGTGCCACATAAAGGGCTGTTCAGCCCACCTCCTAGCTGAGCTCATATTGCATTTCTGAATCCACTGATAGCCGAGGCTGGTTTCCAATTGCATCTCATCCTTCCTGTCTTAGGGGTCTGAGCTCAGATGCAAATAGAAACAGTAGAAGAGACGGCTTGTCCCTTTAGAATAGCAGGGAACACCATTTCATGAAGAGACCAGTGAACGTGCTTCTCCACCCTGCCAACATAGCCAGAATTCTTCAGCAGGCAAGGCCAGTCATGTAAGAGATTTATCCTCTCAGGTAAAAATTTGGCAGAACTTCAGCATAAATTTCCTAAGTCAACATTATAAAGATAATAATGACAAGGAGCTAGTCAAGTTTAAAAAAAAATCTGGCCAGACAAGTTGAGGAGAAGTGTTTTTCACTGACATTCCCAATAACAATGCCTTGGTGGCCCTCACTGAGCAGGTAGGCTGGACAGAATTTTTCTAAATAAATAAACAAGTCTTGATTCACTCAACTGCTGGAATTCTGTTTTAATGAACCTGTGTTAACTTCCTGCTTGGGATAAGCAAGTCATGTGACTTGCTTACCACAAGCCAATATCTGGGGCCCCTCATACATATTCATTTTCACAAGGAGGTGATGCACAAAACATTGAGTTTTATAGCAATCGAGTCACATAAACGTCTTGCTACAGGAGCCCTCTAGGGTCCTAGGAAGAAAGCCACCACCTTGAGTGTGCCAGTTCTAGGAATTAGCCCTAAGAAAGATAATACAAAGATAATGATACTGTCCTACAGTGAGTCGGAATGCTGGTCCATGTAACCCACCATTGTCCACTCTAACTGGCAGCAGTTCTCTGAAGTCTCATGGCTCTTCCTAGCCCTAGTGACTTAAATCTTTAATTGCATAGATAAAGGATCTCATATTTAAGCATGTATTCCACCATTCTCAATTTTTCATACAGAACAGACATTTCAGGAGAGACTGGTCACATCCCACGTCTTCTTGGCCAGGAGAAGTATTTATGGCTTATGGCCAGCCATACCCTGCTGGCCTCCTGACCAAACTGTTCCATCAGACTAAGGAAAGAAGGGTACCTGAGCGAATGGGGACATATACAGTGGAAACTGAGCAGTAGGCAATGAAATGCACTGCCCCTTTGCTTGAGAAAATCCTTTGCTTTCCTCAAAGGCTATGCCTGCAATTGGAGAAAAGTGGCAATCAGTGGAGATTGCACTAACTGCATTCCAATGCACAACTGTGCCGTGGTAGTGGTAATCCACACTGCACACCCAACCTTTCCTTCCAGTTCCTGCTTCAACAGAGAGGGGGTAGCAAAGGGAGCAGAACGATTTAGTTTAAGTATTGTACTGAGAGAGGAACAATACTTTCACTTACTGTATGGGAAGGGATGAAGCTGCAGCAGCATGTCTCTGTAGTCATCCCATCCAGTCTTGAGTAAGGACAAGGGGAAAGAGCTGGGAAACAGCCAGCATTCTTATCTGTCCATCCCTATCCAGTTTTGGTCCTCAAGGGCATTATGCATTATTAATCTTTGTACAATCAATGTACGTGGCACTTTGTAATATTAAGTAAGATATATTCCTGCTAAAAGCTATACAACAGAGGAAGGAAGTAGAGCAGAGAGTTGAAAGTAGTGCAAAGAACATACTGAAACACCCTTCTTTTAAGTTCCACAACCCATACAAGAGCTCAGGTTCTTGGACTGATGATTATGCTACCACTTCCAAGCATTTCTTTATACCAAAGTGAATTTGGAGGCCTAGCAAATTGTATCTGATGTTTATACACTAGTACTCAGTGTCTCTTTGTGTTCAGAGACTTTTGGATGTTGTTGTTGTTCAGTCGCACAGTCGAGCCCGACTCTTCGCGACCCCATGGACCAGGTCACGGCAGCTGCAAATTCAAGCCATGATGCTTCTTTAGAGGCATGGAACCAAACAGGACAGGAAGGAAGGAGCGGGGTTGGGGTAGGAAAAACCACTTAAATCTCCAAGCAAAACACAAGGAAATAGTTATTTTTTTAAAAAAAGAAACAGGATAGCATTAACCTACAAAATAATCAAAACATTAAGATTTTCTCTATATATCTCACTGGGTTGTATTTAGTGTTCCCTCTAAGCTGAGTTAGTGTGAGCTAACTCACATTTCTTTAGCCTTCAGCTCACACATTTTTGTCTTCGCTCAGGAAGGATGGCTCCAGAGCAAACTCATTTATCCAGTAGCCTAATCGCTCACTCACAACTTTAATGCCAGTAGCTCGCAAAGTAGAATTTTTGCTCACAAGACTCCACAGCTTAGAGGGAGTATTGGTTGTATCCTATCACTGTTCCACTGGTGGAAGCTGATCTTTCCCCTCACTCCCCTTTCCTTAGTATTAATTTATTTACTTCATGTAGAGCCCACCTTTCTTGCTGGGACTCATTGTGGATAACAAAATAAATAGTAGCTTCTTTGCATTGCTAAAGGAGAGGAAAAACACATGCAAACTGGGTAGTTGAAAAGGGAGGGGAATTGGGCAACCTCACCCCTCCTCTCTCTAGCATAGGCAGACTGGTGGTGCGATACAACCCACCCTATACATTGAATACACAGCAGTCTATCAAATGTGATTCATATGTGTATATGGGCAATTCAGTGCATTGATTGCACTCTAGATCAGATATCTACAGTCGAGCTAAGATGGAACAAGACTGAGGAATTCTTTTATCTATCTAATCCACAGATGGACAACTTATCTGTTCTTGAGGTCAATGTATTCTCTAGATAGTGGATCCAGGGGTTATTAATGTACCTTGATCCAACCCCCCTCCCCCAGGGTACCCATGCTATACTGTAATGTACTTGAGTAGCTGTCAGCAGGGTATCACACATAAAATCTAATTAATGATGTAACACTAATGTTTAAAAACATTTCCCTTTTTATTACAAGGGAAACAATGAGCAACATGTGAACAAGTGTTGACCCTGTGTGATAAGGCTTCCAAAAATGGGTCCACCAGTTGGCCATGCCTGTCCTCCTAAGTAATACCAGGGGGAATGTCTGAGCTAATATTGAATAGAATATGCAATATGTTTTTAAACAGAAGCTTAGATTTCACTAGAACAGAAGGGCACATCACACATGCAAATGGATTTGGAAGCAATTGAACAAAACCTTCATACAAACATGAGGACAGATTTTTTTCCCCCAGGCTTTTTTTCTGGGGGAATGCGCTGGAACAGAGTTCTGGATCCTCTTTGACAAAATTCTTATAAAAATATTTAAAAATTCATGAGTTTTCAGTATACAGATTGAAAAATTAATTTCCCTCTTGAGAATGGATGCGAGTTTTCAGGTGGGAGTGGGGGGATCTCCCAATTTTTCTGGCTCCCCCACCCCGATGACAGCCAGCTGGCCAGTGGGAGGAAGCTCACCCCCAACAGTCTTCCATGGCCCTGCTTGAAAAGAGTGGGGACGTGCACACTTGAAAAGAGTGGGGAGGGTGTGCACATGCGGTGCTGCATCCCTGATGCAATGATGTCACTCTGTGTGACATCGTCATGTTGGGGACAGCCCCACCCCCTCCCGACATGCCCCCCAAATCCCCCTGCTGGTGAGGAAATAGAACCTGGCAACTCTGCTCTTGAGAGTTTCAGCATTTTTTTTTCAAAAAGAAAAAAAAGCCCTGGATTTAGTGTTTATAAAGTTCTCTATAATGGTCTGAACTGCAAAATGGGAACCCAAGAACCTCTTTAAAATATTTAGAATTAATAGATTCATTCAGGGCTTTTTTTGTAGAAAAAGCCCAGCAGGAACTCATTAGCATAATAGGCCACACCCAATAGCAGAAATTCATTTGCTTATTAGGACACACCCCTGACAGCACAGCTCATTAGCACACACCATGTTCGCAGAAGTGTGGTCATCCAGACACACTCACCTTTTGCTTCTTATTCTGTTTACCTTGTTTGTTGTCAAAACCCAGGGCTTTTTTATAGCAGGAACTCCTTTGCATGTTAGGCCACACACCCCTAATGTAGCCAGTCCTGATGAGTTTCTGCTGTTGGGTGTGGCCTATTATGCTAATGAGTTCCTGCTGGGTGTGGCCAACTCATGAGCCAGCCGGAACTCCGTTCCTGTGTGTTCCTGCCCAAAAATAGCCCTGGATTCATTACAAAATGGATGCCACATTTGACTATCAAAGTAACTCCCAAGTTGGTCTGAAGCAGCAGGACAGATTTAGAATCCAGGGGTGACTTTCAGACCAGCCAGAGGTTTATTCCAGCTGTTGTGAGCCGCCACCATCAACAATGAAGAACATCAGATGGTTGAAAGCGAGAGGGCCCTGGATTCCGGAAATTGCCACCAACAGCCTAAAGAACAGCAAGGGCTGCTAGGACAATCAAAATGAACACTGTGAGCTGACTGCCGGCTGAGAACTCTGAATAATGGCTGCCACCATCATACAAACACCAATGACTACTGGCACTTTATTATGGTTTTAGAATTGTTTTAATTGTAATTCCTATTTTAATGTAATTTATCTGTTTTAATGTAAGCCACCCTGAGCCAGCTCTGGCTGGGAGGGCGGGATAGAAATTTGAAATATAAAATAAAGATAAAATAAATAACTGGCATTAGACCCTCATTGCCTCTAGGTTAGCAAGTTTTCAAAATGAATTTATAGAGATTAGAGGGGATTTTTTTGTTGATAGAAACAAAAATGTTTTTATAAAACAGAATACAGGCTGGGTGGGTAGAGTAGAAACATTAGAAAATCCCTTTAATGAAAAACAATCCTAAGAAAAGCTTTGGGCTTTGAGCCATATTGTTATTATTGCAGTCCAACTACATTAGACACTCCCAAAATATTAGCAGGGGAAGACTACAACTAATCTCAGTATTTGTTTCCTATACTTTATTTTGATCGGTGCCATGCAGAAGGGAGCCAGGCATTTCAATGCATGAGCCCATTCCAGACTGCAAAAAGATATCGAGGGAGCTTCCACAAACTACATCCGGAAGAACATACTGACTAAATTGTCTCCTATGTATCATTATTTGGTCAGGGATATGGGAAATAGAGAATGGAGGCCCACCCTGGAAAACAGGGAAAATGAATTTAGCGAGAGGTAACTCCCTGCTCCTTTCAAAAACAACCGAACTGCAGTAAACAACTCTGAAAGGGCTTAGCGTGCTTTGTGTTTAGCTCCATACTTATGAAGTTTGTTATTTCAGAGAACTTTCCTTCACTATTTTTCTCCCCTCCAACAGATTTTATTGACCAGAAAAGTGTAATGTTTCATACCACTTGTGGGAATACTTTTAAATAATAATCTGTATTGTTACTTGGTCATATAAACATTCTTCTTGCGTCTGTTATCACAAAGTCTTCCATACAACAACAATTTTCTATAGTTCTCTTGTTGCTGTGGCAGCTGCCGGCTGAGTGCAGCAGCAATGGGCTTCCACATGGCAAATTTCCCTGCATTTTCCCTGTCCCAGTCCATTCTTTCCCCCCAGTGCCACCAGGGAATTGGGAGAGGAAGTAATAAGTAAGTGGGAAATCATTGGTAAGAGAAAAATCAATTACTAATTTAAAAATAAATTCTGTAAAATTCCCATTTGTAAGGGGATGGTATTTGTTGTGGGAAACCGGGACATGGAAAACGATGGCAATGTGGGCATGACTGGCAGCCAGCCCTAGCTTTGCTGCAACTTTCCCAAAAGACGGCCATAACGTAGGTTTAGGAAAGATCACAGGAAAGCTAGGAGCAGCTTAACAATGCTGAGTGGAAGGTTAAAAAAACAAACATACATTTATCAGCACCAAAGCTGGACCAAATTCCCAGTAGAGAAGCAACCTCGCATTAATGATGAAGAGCTAAATCAGGTGATCTTATTTTAATTATTGTTAATTGGCATGAATCTACCCACTGCACAGTGCAGAGCTGAAATGTGTTCCCTCATTTCCTTTCTAGGTGCAGGGTAAAGAGTGGGAAAAAGCACTGCAGAGCAGCGCTCAGCCAAATCCAGCCATCTGAGGATTATCAGCTGGTCTCCCAGTTGCCAGTGCAGAGGCAAAGGAAGTGTATGGAGGAGGCAACATGTTTAACAGCAGCATGTCCCTGGACCTGTCCAATGGCTGTGGAACAGCGGACCAGAGATGGAGGAAGGACTACCTCTTTGTCCAACAAGTTTTCCTTGGGGACATAGACAAACTGGATTGGGGACACCAACATCTCTCTTCTAGGTGCCTCAGGGTAAATGGGAAAGAACTGTCAACAGTCTACTGCCTCCATATGTGACCTCCTTAACAGTGGTAACATAATGTATTTCTTCATTTGTCCAAGTATTGGCCCACTGACTTAGGAACTTTGTCAAGTTAGAGGGCGAGGTCCAGGAAGTGTTCAGCCAGAGCCAGTTCAAGAAAATATTGTTATTCTAATTGTCCCAATGCAATGGAAGCAGTAAGAAGTTTAAGTGAGAGTTCCAAGTGCATTTAGAGCAGGGGTGGACAAACTTGCTTAACAAAAGAGCCACGTAGAACAAACGTCAGATGTTTGAGAGCTGCAAGACATGAGCAAATATTACACACATGTTTTTATTGGGAAATATGCAAATTTGCTTTTTATTAACATTAAATGAGACTGCCAAAAATAAAAACAAAAGGGGTAAAAACAGATATTGATAATGCTATTTCTTTGTCCAATGATATTTCTTTGTTTGCTAATTATATTTATTTGTCTAAGACAGAGAGAAAGAAGATTTGCATTTGAGTTTTTAGCCATAGCACCAAGTCCAATGTACAACAGGCAGTGGTGGTTGAAATGACTGAATAGCAAGTGAAGCATTAGCTAAGAATATGTGAACATGGGGTAGTCTCATGGAGGAAGGAGCTGATTAAGCCTATAGCTGCTTTGAACCACAAGGAAAGGCAGGGTATAAATATTACAATGAATTAATTAATAATATAAGCATTCAGGCAGCTTGTTTTCTGCCAGACTGTTTAATAGCTTTGAGGCAGGATCCAAGAGGAGCGTATGTGTCCATTCCTTGAACACACCCATTTGTTTTCCAGTGATTCCTTTTTGATAAGGTGCTTTTCCACTCCCCCACACTCAGATTGCTCTTGAAAGCTCTAATCTTCAAAATAAATTTAGGGATTAAGCATGTGTGCTTACCAAAGGAGGCACAAGGGGGAAAACAGGGTGGGTACAAGGGCAGAATTTTCCCTTTGAAGAACTTTCATGCACTCCCAACCTCAAGTCATCCCCCCCCCACTTCATTCCACATACCAGTAGCAGACAAACTATTTGGAGTATGGGAATGGATTGCAGTCCATCCACTTTACGCAGCTGGTGACTTAAATGGAGCTTCATATACTTTATGAAATACAATCTATCAAGCTGCCACTTCCAGTTCTTGTAACTTAAATATTCCTCAAGTCTGCAGATGCCTACAGGCTTAGCAAAGAGTACTAGTAATGTGGCAGAGTGAGTCCTACAGAACAGTTTGAATCACCAGGGCCCCCAATTGGCCTGCACTTGAGGGGGGGGGCTGAACGATGTTTGGGTGCAAGTACAATATTTCTGACAAAAATACACTGAACCAGCTGTCGTTCAGCGTGGCAAAACTAAAATCTTCCAAGAATGGATTCACCACTACATTTTGATATATTAGGAGTGGGACACAGACAGTCTCTTATGCAGAATCAGTCCCAAAAGAATAAGAGATGTGCATAAAAAACATGCCAATCTAATCACTCATGCAGCTTCTTGTTCCAACTGGGGATGTACATCCTGTTATGTACGTGGACCGCCACCAGGGGTCCACAGCTACAGCCAAGAGCTTAGCTCC
Organism: Gekko japonicus; assembly: GCF_001447785.1. Taxonomy (NCBI): domain Eukaryota; kingdom Metazoa; phylum Chordata; class Lepidosauria; order Squamata; family Gekkonidae; genus Gekko; species Gekko japonicus. The sequence goes on from NW_015177010.1 coordinate 1,040,784, forward strand.
TACAGACAATAGGAATTTAGGATCCTAGTTCCCCCAGCATGAACCAATAGGAACTTTGGTGGGAAATTCAAACCCTCCAGTGGGACTGTGGGTGTGCTGGGTGGGTGTGTACATAGTTGGCCTTGCAGGGCCGTTTTGCAGTTCAGTGTTAAGTACAATAAATGTGTGCAAACGCATGTCGTTGTCTGACTCCTTCATGCAGCAAACCCAGTATTTTCCACATCCCCTTCCAAATCAAATAAATCCATCAAGTTCTCCAGGGACTGAATTAGTCTTGCAATCAGCTGTGCATGTAGGTTTCTCTTGTTGGACTGGAGAGAGAGTCTTGTGAAAATGTAGACCCTCACAGTACTCAGGATGATGGGCTGATGAAGATAAACAAATCAAAGCATAATATTAACCATATGTGTGTGTGTGTGTGTGTGTGTGTGTGTAAAACTCTGACAGCAGCAGAAGAACCATAATGACAGAGGAGTCACGGCTCAGTGGTAGAGCACACACAATTGCATGCAGAAGATCTCAAGTTCAATCTCTAGTATCTCTGGTTAAAAAGATCAGGCAGCAGGTGTTGTGAAAGAGATCTGCTTGAGATCTGGAGAGCTGCTTCCCAGAAGAGTAGAAAATACTCGGCTTGATAGACTATGATGCCCCATGGACAAGAAGAAGAAGAAGAAGAGATTGGATTTATACCCCGCCCTTCACTACCCAAAGGAGTCTCAGAGCAGTTTATACTTCCTTTCCCATCCCCTCCCCCAGGGAAGCCCAGCAGGAACTCATTAACACAATAGGCCACACCCAACAGCAGAAACTCATTAGCATATTAGGCCACACCTCCATGCCTTCCCTTGGCTTGCCCAGGTGCCCCATTTAAATGCATCCCCGATGCTTCAAGGGCCCCCCTGGCCCACCCACCTCAGAGTCGCTGGGTGGGTCACTCTCCAGCCCTTCCCTCTGTAGCCAGGAACGCAGAGGTTTTGGCTGTAATGGGTGTGGCCAACTCTGAAGCCAGCCGGAACTCCGTTCCTGTGCATTCCTGAATAGCCCTGCCCTCCCCAAAACAGACACCCTGTGAGGTAGGTGGGGCTGAGAAAGGTCTTTCTAGAACTGCCCTTGAGAGAACAGTTCTAAAAGAATTTATGACTGACACAAGGTCACATCAGCAGCTGCATGTGGAGGAGTGGTGAAATCAAACCCGGTTCTCCCAGTGTAGAGTCTGTGTTCCTAATCACTACACGAAGAAAGAATTGTATAATTTAACCATACCACCAAAATCATTAATATTATGAAAAACAAAATGTCACTAGCTTGCTTTATCTTTGTATCTTCTTCATCTTCTTTCTCTCCCAAAATTATTACATGATAATGTTTATAAGATTTTCAAACTATCTTAGCTCATTATAATAAATTTACAATATTTTATCAAATTAATCTTTGAACTAAATTATATTTAGACTCAGTCCTGGGAGGCCTCAAGGGTCAGGAGGGAAAGAAACAAACCCTCCTTCCAAGGAACAATTAAACCTTGGGGGAACATACCCAGACACTTGCCACAGTCCCACCCAGTCAGTTTGGTGTAGTGGTTAAGTGCGCGGGCTCTAGTCTGGGAGAACCGGGTTTGATTCCCCACTCCTCCATTTGCACCTGGCTGGATGACCTTGGGCAAGCCATAGTTCTGATAAGAGCTGCCCTTGAAAAAGAGCAGTTTCTGTCAAGAGCTCTCTCAGCCCCGCCTACCTCACAGGGTGTCTGTTGTGGGGAGGGGAAGGGAAAGGAGTTTGTAAGCTGCTCTGAGACACCTTCGGGTAGTGAAGGGTGGAGTATAAATCCAATCTCCTTCTTCTTCTTATAGCATTTAAAAAATTATATTACCCAAATCCTAATTTTAAACATAGTCCAAACTCTCTTCAAGATCTTCATGGTCTTCAGGAGTACAAACTTGAGTTATTTTAACTGACATAAGAGGAGAGCGATCTTTCCTTTTGGCGGCTTTGTTTTCTTGGGATTCCAAAGGAGAAGAAATTAAGGCAACCAGCATTAGTTCACCTGAGGCAGAGTCATAGGCAGTGTAAGAAATTGAACTGTGTTGGACAGACAACTTGCCCGTAGAGAGCCATTGATATTTTATTTCTAAGTCCCGCAGTTTAGCAGTGGTATCTTTAAGATCTCTTCTAATCTTTAGAGATTCGGGAGGGAGATCCGGAAAAACTTGAATCTTCAGACTCTGAAAATCAAGACCACCTCTCTCTCTAGCCTCTGAGAGGATCCTCTGCCATGTTCGAAAGTCCTTAAATTTTACCAGTATATCTCTAGTATACAATGAGGAATTGGATTCTTCACATACCTCACCAATGCGGTAAGCTCTCTGTAGAAGGGGCGTAACAACAACTTCGAGGCTTAGTGCCCAGTGCCCACTAACCAATTTGCCATTAATATATTCAGCTCTGTTCCAGCTTCAACATTTGATTTGAACCCCTTGAACTTCAGGCACAACTCATGACTACGATAATCCAAAGACAAAATATGTTCCTGTGCCCAAGCATCTGAGGTTCTCACAGGTAACTGACTTTTGAGCTCAGTAACTTTCTTGAGAGGTTTCTCTGCCTTTTGGTTTGTCTGTTCCTGAAGCTCTTCTAACTCATCCATGCATTGAAACGCTGGTTTCAGCATTTCTGTAATATCATTTCTCAGTTCCTGACATTATTTGGATAGCGCATGTATCAAAAAATTTGCAGTAAGTGGGCTCTCTTCAGCCGTTAGCTCGCCCCTCTCCAGCACTGCAGATGTCGATGGTCTGTCTGTAGCTGTAAAAAACTCTGTTAAACGCAGAACACTTTCTCCTTTTTGTTTCCCCTTCTTATCACCTTTAGGCACCATCATTCAAAATAAGCTTTTTTGCATTGGAAAGGGTAAAAATATTCAAATTTTGAGCAGGCAGATGGCGAGCACTGGGTACTGGCTGCTGACCCAGAAATTGGTTGCAGCCACTCCCAAAACAAGATTAGTTCGAAACCCAAAAGATATGCTGGGAAAAACATAGACCCAGTAATTTTAATTTGTCTAGAATACTTTTGTACAAAACTTCTCAATTAAAAACTGTGAAGATGGTTTAAAGCAATGATAAGATATAACTTAAAATACAGTAAAAGGTTTAAAAAGCAAAAGATAAAATCCAACCAAAGTCAGCAGCCAGAAAACAATAAATAATAAAAGGATAAAAATAGACTGAAATATCACAATAACATAGCAATAATGAGCAGAAATCCATCACACATAGCAGAGATAGAAGCAATAAGATATAACCCAGCAAAACATTCTGCAAATTGTTGGGCAAACAACCAAGTTTATCCTAAAGCTGAGAAACATCAAGTTGACACCAGGCATAGGGCAGAAGGGAACACATTATATATTAAAAGGAAATGAACACAAAAATCTACATGTTGCACATCAAAATATAAAACCAAAGCTGAAATATATATATATATATATATATAACATGTTGCCAGCAATATATATATATATATTTACTGGCAAGATAACAATGTCCTCAAAGCTTTATCCATTAACAGAGTTCCTAAGGATTTTGAGTCACAACTTTTAAGAGCATCACTAAAAGCTTCTGTTGCTATGACCTACCATCAAACAAGTAACCTTCTTTTGTGACATGAAAACTTTAATCTTCACAAGACTCTCTCAGCCAATTCTAGGCAGAAAACAAATGTTACAAGAAGTGTTCCCAGAACTGTACTTTCTGCCCTGTTTCTGTTTACAGCCTCTAAGGGTGAGTATGTGAGACAGAAAAACTGTAACCGGGAGATTGCAAAGATATCTCATGGGTTGGGAACCAACCAAGATATAGTTTGGGACACCAAGAGGTTGAGGCAGGGTCCTGAAAAAAAACCCACCCGCCATACCCCTACAAGCAGGATGCCATGTGTGGATTATTATGGATGGCTAAAGGGTCATAAGCAGCCTTGTATGCCTTGAGTTTATAAGGGAAGAGAAGTTTGAACATACAGGCCAGCACTCACTAGTGTGGTAGATTCCTCTCATCAAGAGACTGCTTGATACCCTGCCAGTGGAGGCCTTTACTGAGCATCAGGTGAGAGTGATCCCCCCAAAAAACTTTAAACTATGGATATAACCAATTACCGCCCAGTCTCAAATCATTCATTTCTGGGCAAAGTAATGAGAGCAGTGGCAGAACAGCTCCAGAAATTCCTGGATGACATATCAGTATTGGATCCATTCCAATCCAGCGTCCATCCCAGCCATGGGACGGAGACAGTGCTGGTCGCCCTCACAGATGATCTCCGTAGGCAGCTGGATTGAGGTGATTTGGCACTGCTGATTTTACTCAATCCTACAGCAGTGTTCAACATGGTTGAGCATGATCCATTGACCCACTGCCTCGCTGACATTGGAGTCTGTGGGGTAGCCTTGTGGGGTTTACCTCATTCCTCCACAGTTGGGGATGGAGGGTGGCACTGGCAGAGACAGTGTCCCCAAGGGACCCACTTGGATGTGGGGTTCCTCAGGGGGCACTTCTCTCCCTGAAGTTATTTAACATCTACCCTGTTTCCCCGAAAATAAGACCTACCCCAAAAATAAGCCCTAGCAGGATTTCTATGCATTTGTGGTATAAGCCCTAGTGTGTCTTCTTGAGAAAAAATAAATATAAGACAGTGTCTTATTTTCGGGGGAACACGGTATATGCGCCCCCTCATCCAGTTAGCGTGGAGTTTTGGGCTGTCAGTATGCTGATGACACCCAGCTATTTCTGTTGATGGACACCATTCCCGAGAACTTAGCCGAGGGTTTGGAGGTGGTGATAGGGTGGTTGAAGCAGAGACAGTTGAAACTGAATCCTGGTAAGATGGAGATTCTGTGGTGGTGGTGGGGGCACGGTTGGGTGGCCAACTCCTGTCTCCTGACGGAGTGCCCTTAACACAGAGTGTGGGTGTGACTCTGGATGCCTCCTTATCAATGGAGGCCCAGGTTGTGAAGGTTGCCAGGCTGCCGTTTCTTCAACTGCACCAAGTCAGGCAACTGGCTCCCTACCTGTCTTGCTCTGACCTAGCCACAGTAATCTATGTAATGGTCATCTCCAGGATAGACTACTGTAACGTGGTCTATGTGGGCCTACCCTTGAGACTGACCCAGAAGCTCCAACTGATCCAGAATGCAGCTGTGCCCTCAGAGGGCACACATTCAACCTGTGCTGTGTGAGCTGCACTGGCTTCCAGTGGAACACCAGATCAAGTTCAAGGTGCTGTTTTTGACCTTTAAGGCCCTTAGTGGTCAGGGACCGACATACTTCCTGGACCACCTCTCCCAGTATGCCCCAAGAAGAGTGTTACGCTCAGGAAGTAAGAACCTCCTGGTGGTCCCTGGCCCAAGAGAGATCCGGCTGTCCTCAACCAGGGTCAGGGTTTTTCCTGGTGGAACTGTCTGCTGGAGAACATCCGTGCTCTGTGGGATTTGTTACCTTTCCGCAGGGCATGTAAGGCAAAGATATTCCACCAGGCATTCGGCTGAGGACAGCAACAGTGCAGCATGTAGCCTGGCACTCTCATACCTCCATTATCCGCAAGCCCTCCCCCCTAGGAGGCCTGTGAAATCTTAAATTTTGCCATCTTGGAATGATGCAGGCAGCCTTTTGTTGGTGTGTACTGCACATTTTATTGTACGATTTAAATTTTGTAGTTATTTATTGTAAGTTCTTTGTTGTTGTAAGCTGCCCTAAGCCCTGCTTGGAGGGAAGGGTGGTCTAAAAATGTAATCAAATAAGTAACTAAAATAAATAAGTTAAGAGAGACATCTCAACAATCAGCAGCCTTTCCTTTCATTGATGAGAGCCTCCCTCCCTCAGCACTCTGCCAAGAGGGGCACTCAGACATACCATAGGCTTTCTTGTAATGTAAAACTTAGGTTGCAGGCAGCTCCAATGGTCCAAAGCAAAATATTTTTTTAAAAAATTCCTGTAACACTTTTTATTATGAGCAAGTAAACAGCACAAAACAGCATGCAAGCTTTTAAGCCCTCCAGAAATCTTCATTAGGATGGATGTGTTTTAAAAGTATTTACAGGCTATGATCTTAAGGTCTCTTGTTTCCTGGGTAGAGAGTCTGCTAGATTTCATCAAATAGTGGTGCTTATGTCAGGTTGCAGTTTCAGCCTTCTGGAAAAAGAAGAGCAATGGTAGCCTCCAATTGCAAATATAAAAACCAGCACTGAATCAAATCTCTCTCTAAAACCAACCAAAACACTCAGATCCCTTGAAAATCTAAGAACAGAAGGGGGAAAATGACGGTTGTCATATTAACAATAGTGAAGCTTGATTTTAGATGATGCACTTGGTAAAAACTAGCTTCATAGCCTTCCTCTGCACATGATAATGTCTGTAACTGACCTCATCCTGCTCCCTGTGCTGCTTCCTACTGCCTGGACCACTCCTTCTTCTTCTTACCCCCCTCCTTTTATCTGGTCTTCCCCTTGTCCTTTCAGGTTTTCACTTCTTACAGCTGTCTTCTGCTGATTTGGGCCCGTTCAGTTTTCAAATGTCTTCACAACCATAGTCAGTGAGTTTCCGGCCATGAAAATTTCCTGTATACATCTTGCACAATGCTGCCAGCAAGAACATACATATTGCATCAGAAAGAGACTCCCATTCAGTATAAATTTAGTTCCATATTTGAGAGTACTTGACTTGATCAAATTTGATCTTCATATCAAAGGAATGGAGATTAGGCAGAATCACAAAATGAGTAATTCCCACAGGCTTTTGTCATAGAGATTTCTTTACTGGTATTAACATTTTCAGTTTTGGCAGTATGGACTTGGCAACTTGGCAAAGCCAGGATCCCACAGCTGGAATTAATCAGCCCATTGCACATTGACTTACAATACTAGGCTCCATGCTATTCCATGGATGTGCCTGCATATTTCACAGCCACCATGGTGTGTCTCCCTCAAGTCTCTACTTTTTGGTGATTCTTTGACAAGAAACCTCCAAATTTGCTTGAAGATCTATTCTATTGGAACCAAAAAGAAATCCAATAAATAAATAAATAAATAAATATTTAAGCATATTTGCATAAATGTAATTTATCCTTAGGACAAAATCTTTACAACATTCATTATTGTGCTTGCTAGATTGGTGGGGTGAGCGTTTGTTTTGAGGACTTTTTAGGTTTTGTGGACCCTAAACAAATGGGTAACCCCAGTCACCCAAACCCATTTAAGTGGGTGCTGTGATTATGTTTCCTGATCCTGTCTAATTCAAAAGTCTATCTAGACTCCCAAGAGATAAAGGCAGCTAGGGATCTTGTATAACAATTCTATGGAAGAGAGACATTTTGACAGGTACAGCCAAAAAGAGGAAAAGTCATTTAAATTCCCTCTTTTTCACCTTGCTGACCCTATCATCCTTTGCACCTGGTTACCTTACTTCCTCCTTTCTCTGCCATCACATCCAGATATTTCTTCTCCCCACACATACCTTTCCTCCAAGTATAACTAAAATTAGAGATAAAAGGTATGTGAGTGTTTTCTAACTTCTTTTTTTGGGAGAGAGATTCTGCTCAAGGCTGCTGGGGGGGAAACACAGTTGCCAGACCATATGGGACGTACAGAGAGGTTAGTTGCAACCAAGGCTCCCTCTAAGCTGTGGAGTCCTGTGAGCAAAAATTCTACTTGGTGAGCTCCTGGCATTAAAGTTGTGAGCGAGCGATTTGGCTGCTGCATGAATTGGTTTGCTCTGGAGCCATCCTTCCTGAGCTAAGACAAAAATCTGTGAGCCGGAGGCTAAAAAACTGTGAGCTAGCTCACACTAACTCAGCTTAGAGGGAACACTGGTTGCAACTCCAGGATCTTTCTGTCAAGCTTTACATGATAAGTACTTGAGTACCTTGCCAAGAGTATTAGTGTGTAACAGCTACCAAGCTATAGAACAATCCTCTAAGTCTAACCTAACATCCAAGTGCTGCTAATTCAACTGAGGCCCTTTCGGCACCCATATTTTGCCTTGGTTTTTGAACACCTCCTATTCTTCCATTCTAAATTCCCTCCCACTTTTACTCCCAGTTCCTGTTTGGGCTTTTTCTTGTTTCTGCATTTGTTTTACAGAAATCTGCATTCATACTGCTTCCAACACACTGTTGCTCTGCAGTTACCAAAATACCTCTTACTGCGGTTCTTTGTTCTCATCTGCTTTCAAATCTAATTCCCAACATGCCGCCTATGTGTGAATACTTATTTTTGCAGATAAGGGGCACATGGAAGAAGAGGAAGAGGGGGAGGGACTCGAAGGAGTCTCAGAGTGGCTTACAATCTCCTTTCCCTTGCCCTCCCCACAACAGACACCCTGTGAGGTAGGTGGAGCTGAGAGAGCTCTTTTGAGGATGACTCTTGAGAGAAAAGTTCTGAGAGAACTTGTGACTGACCCAAGGTTAAAGAGAAGTTTCTGTATACTTGGGGCACTCCCCAGGTGTCCAGAAAAATCTTCCATTTTTTAAAAACTATATAAGGGTACTTAAATTCCCCCAAAATAAAACAGCTTTCTCTGTGTATGCACAGAGAATGGAGTTACCAAGGCTGTCTGGCCTTGGACTTCTCCAAGCTGGCAGGGCTGAGCGCAGCAAGGTTACAACAGACTTACTGAGGCACAGGAAAAGTCGCTGGAGCCATGAGGGAAGCCACCATGGCAAGAACCATTCCCACAACTGCTAGGACTGCCACAGCAAGGACTGTCCCCACCACCGCTGGGACTGCCACCACAAGAACCATTCACACCAGGACCACTGGCAAAGAAGAGGACAGTAGGGCTGCAGCTTCCCAAGCCGGTGGTAGCGCCAAACGAGAGAGAAGCAGGGTTGGGGCTTCCAAAGTCAATGCCTGGGGAAAGTGTCAGGCTTCAGAAGAATGGCAGCCCACCTTACAGGGATGGGCAGAGCCCACCCTGGCTACCCCAAAGGATACAGGTTGGGACTCCCGTGCCCCCAAAGCAGGAGCCTTCCAAAGGCTGAGCATGAGCAAGGGAACAAGAGAGGAGGGAGAAGGGAAGGGAAAACATTGATTTACCTTTCCAAAGAACAGGAACAGGGGTGTGTGTGCTGAGCACAAACACCCCCACTCACACACAGGAAAACAGAGAAGCACCAGAGACATGGGGGGAGGAGCCAAGCCACAACACAACCCAGAGAGAGGGAATGTCGGGGAAAATGACAGTGGACATGGCTGAAATGGGGGGGGACTCAAAGAGAGAAGGAATGACAGAACTGGGGCTGGGGCTGGAGGAATGACAGTAGACATGGCTGAAACGGAAGAAAAATGGCCATAGTTGAAATGGGGGGAAGAGGCAGAAACAGAGAGAAAAGGAATGACAGTAGTGGTGGGGGAATGAAACAACATGAGACCGAAACATAGAGAGAAGGACTGACAGTTGGGGAGGGAAGGCAACAGTGAGACATTAGGCAACATTTTGTTGGGGGTCCCCTTTTGTCCTTTCTAAAGTAGAATTGTCTCTGTGGGTATTTAAGTGCTGCCCACTGTCCCCACCCATTCCCACCTCTTTCTTTAGGTTGACACTCCTTCCCCATTCTGTTTTCTTTCTCTCCTTCTCCAAAGACAAAAGAGGATGTGCCCTCCCATTCAGGCAAACTTTAAAAAAGCCAGAGAGAGCTTAAGAAGGAATCAGTAAATATAAAGGACGTGGGGATTCCCTGCTCCCAAACGTGTCAGTTTTGCATGTGTGGTCTTGGATTTCCCCCTCCCTTCCCTTTCTTTTCGCAGAATCATGGATGGAAGGATGGATGGATGGATTGGGTCTGCAGTTAAAAGTTTTGAAAGATGTTTGCCTTTTTCTTCCACTTAGACAAAAAATGTGGGTTTTGCTTGTAGGTGCAGAATGCATACAGAATACACAAATAAATAAACCAGAGAGGGGGAAACCAGAGCAGAGGGAATGCATGCGACTGCAAAGTCAACCCTTAAGGCTTGACTCCTTGGATTGTCTGGAGCCAGGTGTCAGTGCAAAAAGGGCCCCGATCTGTTCCCTTGGTCTGATAACCAGTGCTGCTGATTTGCTTCAACAGTGTTACTGAAGCCATCCAGGCTGGAAACACTTGTGGGGAAATGACAAATTAACTGTCTCTTAGCAATTAATCAGATATGCCAGTCTAACCTCATAGTTGGGAGTGGGGGGAAGGCAGTCAGTGCTAACAATAAGTTCTTTCAGCCCTGCTATTAGGCCATTCTGTGACTGATCCCTGTTGGAGGGTATTATTCGTTTCCCTTACTTCTGGCAGTATTGTAAGTAAAGCATCAGCCTCCAAATCAAGCTACTGCAGGATCTCCATCTCAGAAAATAATGGGCAATAAGCCTGCAGCCTTTGCAATGAAATAAAATAATTTAGCAAAGTTAACACTTCATCCAACTTATGTTCAAAACCCAAAAGCACAGCTTGAGCTGAAGCAGTAATGGAGCCAGCCACTTTGACACCAGCTGTCACACCGCTTCATTCATTAGTGCGCCGCCACACTGGTTTGCGAAAGTTAAGCAAAGCTTCAGTTTCAACCTAGGGGAGCAGAGCAAAGACACCACTTTATAATTTGGTTATGCAATCCCCTCTGATATCCCAGAGCTTTCATGGTGTCCCCAAATAGCAGCCATTCAGACTCTTACCAGTCAGTCCAAACACAGATCAAGTCAACATTATCTAAAAATGTTCTAACACCTTTGTTGAGATTTGGGACATAACCACTTGTTCTCTTTTAAATGCATGGCTGCAGTCTGGGTTTCTCTACAAGGAACAGCACCATTTTTAATTCATGCATGCTGCACGTACACTATGTGCATCACAAAGGGTCATGCTTGCACAAAGATCACATATAGATCTTCCTTTTATAACTGTGATGTGCGATAGGTTTTTTCTTTTTAAAAAATTTAAACATATTGCCAAGCTACTAAATGCTACTGTGATCATACCTTCTCTTAAAACTCAGCTAGGATAACTGATTTCTGAGAAGCAAAACAACAGTCTTCTCTTCCACACTATTAGACCTTGTCCTACTCAAATCATCAGGACATCTGTGGCTATAGATATTCTCCCAGCCATATGGGATCTCCTTTCTATAAGCAGTGCTTGCACAGATGGGAGAATGTTCACTTACCCAGCCATGTGTGTGTATCGGGGGTGTGTGTGTGTGTAAATTCCAAAAGTTTTCTATCTTCACAGGAGTAGCTCATGGATAAATAGCTTCCATGAGGCACCCAGTAGAAGAACTGCAGCTCCTGTTTAGCCATGTAGGTAGAGGATTCTAAATACAAGTAGTTAAATACTGGAGTGAAAGGATCTTCTCACCCAACAGGTCATTGCTGCCTACTCCTTCCTCCTGCAACTCCCTGTGTTCCCCAAAGAATGGGCTCTGGGATCCAGGGACCCTTTCAGAACAGTCTGTTGTGCAATGTGAGGATCTGCAGCAGGCCCGTAGCCAGGATTTTTTAAATTCAGGAGGCCTTTAAATAAGTCGAGGGGCACCCCACACAGACACCTGCACCTCCAAGGGAGTGTCACAAATAAAATAAAAAATTTGAAGTTGTGCCTGAGCTGGATGGGAAGTCAGGGGGCCATGGCATTAAGTTGGGGAGCTGGGCCCCGAAATGCCCCACTGTAGCTACGGGCCTGATCTACAATGGGAATATGATCCCTCCCCTCGCTTGCACAAGAGGAAGAGCTTCTCTGTTTGCAGAAGAAAACCTTTGGATCCAACCCTAAGTTTTTATTACAATTTGTTATTTGGGTTTCTCTTAAGTATGTCATTATTTTTAACAAAGATAGTTTTGTTTTCATCCAAACTTGGAACCTGGAAATCCAATCCATACCAAACGTGGTGGGCAGGTAGAGGATAGTCATCCAGAGATCCTCTGCATGTTTGGTGTCTCTAGCACAGCAGGGGGCCATTCTTAGGGTTGCCAAATCTGTTTTGGCCGGGAGCTGGGGGCTCCCGGCCTGCGTCTGTGCACGCGCGCCACGTGCACGTCACCCGGAAGTGACATCGCACGCTAGGGGCGGGGCCATGCCATTTGAGGGGAAAACAAAGAGTTTTCCCCTCAAATGGCATGGCCCCACCCCCAGCGTGCGACGTCACT